>NW_008332852.1:651073-749981 GCF_000622305.1 Nannospalax galili
ATCATTGTTCAAAAAATGTGTGAAAGTAATATTTTAGAGTTGTGGGGTTCCAAGTTGTGCATTTTATATGAGTACCTTCAGTCATGGCAAATCTTCATTATTTATATGTAGAGCAACATTTTGTAAGTAATTTGTCCAGTAAACATTGCTCAGACTAATTTAGAGGAAGAAAGTCCATAGAAATTCACTGTGAGTTATAACATACAGAATGATTATTTACTTCTTTTGTTTCATAGGGAATGTCCAACAACATCAGCAAGTTTGGGGGAAACATAATTATTGGATATTTGTGAGTGGAGTATTCATAATTCGTGACTTGAAAAAAAACAGATCATTAGTTCCTTTGCTTGAATATTGAGCAAATATTTTCTTGAATCAGGGATATTAGAGATAATTATCACAATCTTGGTTGGGAGTATTTGTGGTCTTATTAAAAACTTCATATGCTAACCACAATTGCTACCTTTTTTGTTTGGTTTGGAATGAACTCAAATAATATCATATGCTATTTCATTTTTGCTTTAATAAGTTTTTTATTACTGAGAGTTTCTTACATGTCTATAATGAAACATAATATTCATGCCCATTTCTCCCTCCAACTTCCCCCTTCCTCCTCCTTCTCTTCCTCCTTCCCCTTCTTTCTCTCTTTTGTTGTTTGGTTTTGGGGGGCTCTTTTGATAATTCACTAAGTCAAATTAGGTCTGCCCATATATATATATATATGGGGCCATTCAATGGAGCATGGAAAAAATTGGAAAACTACCAGTTTCTTATTCAAAATGAAGATATAATCACTGCAGAAATTATCCTTACAAAATGAAAGCTTTTCAAATCTAACTTAAATGTTCACCCATCTTAGTATATACTGTTATAATTTTAATACTCTAATTTCCATGTTCTCCATTTTCATCTAAATTATGCTTTATTTGATGTATATTTTCAGCATCTAGCAAGTAATAGGGACTCACAAATGAGTGAATGTGTTTTACAATACAATAATATATTTATGTATAGTCATAATGGTTTTCTGTATTAATTTTTGCTATTGTAACTATTTCATCTTTTCTAACAGTTTTTGTTAGAGAACTATTACTTTGCACATAGGAAATCCTCATGTCTGTGCTAACCTGAAATGCCCACCTCTCCTTACACCTGGTGGGCTAACCAGCCCCAAGCAGAACCCCTTTTATTGTAATTCCTTTTTCCTTCCAAAAACTGTAAAAATAAGGAAATGCCTGAAAAAGGGGTAAGTGGTAAAGAGAATCGGTGGTTTATGAAATGGGCAACAGCAAATACAAAATAATTGTCCCAGAAAATTTATTTGAGCATGTCTTGTGAATGGAAATAAAATTAAATCTTTAATTTAATTATAAGAGGTAATTAAAATATATTTATATTTTTCTGGAAAAAATGTATTTGCCAAATATTCAATTGAGGAATGACCTAACAGCCCATAAATATAAAATGGTGTTACTGGTGTTATTGTTAGTGCTAAGAAAAACTAGGAAGGGTGAGATTAGATTTATTATTTACTATGAAAGAATGAAATATAATAGCAGTGCAGATGAGCCCTTGACTCATTTAAATTACCCCTAGGAAGAAAAAGAAATGTTTATTACGAATTATAAAGAAAAATCAAAGGAACAAAGTGGATATTTGCACTAGAGAAAGACCTATTCAACAAACAATAAAACAACCAATTACCACCCTGAAGAAAACAGTGATGAGGTAATTTCAGAAAGAAAAAGAAAGCATTGAAAATATCATAGGAAGGGAAAAAATGAGTGGCTGAAATAAGCTCTAAGCATAATGCAAGCAACATTTTCATATCAACTTCATTTCTGAAGATTCACTTAGGTCTGTTTATCAACACAGAGATAATTAAGACTGGAGTTTAATGAAAATATAAGAAGTTGGCTCCCTATAAGCAAGAAGTGGCTATGTTCAATTTATGTTTATAGTATAGTGTTCTTATGTAAAGAATAACAGCTTCTTGTCTTATATAGATAATTTTTTGAAATTTCAAGATGAAATATTATTTTAAACCTGAGGTATTATAAAGAGTGACATCATTTTTCTGTTGGTGTGTTGAAAAGCACAGTATTGTAAAGCATTTGTTTCCCTGGGTCCAGTCGCAGTGGTATAATTTCTATGGTGAGTACAGTGAGAGAGGAGAAGAATCATGTCACCTTTTAAGTAAAGGAATATGAAAATTTAGTAATGTTTTGAATATTCATTGCTTTTGGTCATATGAGAGGATCCTACCATAATAAAGAATTGATATTTTTTTAAAAAAAAATTGAGCTATGGGGGAACTAAAAACCTATATTATCAACAAAAATCATTTGTAAGTTGGTGAATAAATAGTTCTTTTGCCATTGAATCACATAAGCGATCAAATAAAAAATGTGCAAACTTAGTGCACTGAGGACAAAGCCTTCTTTTGTCCTTTATTACTGGAAAGGTCTTAAGTGTTGTGTGCTTATTTAGAATATTCACAAGGTAGTATGTAATGAACTCCTTAGCTCTGGTTCTTAAACATAATAATCATCACACTGTATACCTATTCTGAAGCATAACCTTTCTTCTTTCCTTTCCTGCCTTTCCCTCTTCTCTCTAGGGCAATGGAATGAGCTATCTTAGTTTATATCAGGAAGTCTTCAACTTCTCTAGGTGTCTTGATTTTGAAAAGATTACTTTTACTTCTTATGGAAACTGAAGATCACTCTCTCCATCTCCTTTTCACTTCACAGCCCCTCTCATTGTCTGAGACTCCCTGTATCTGTTTCTGTCTTTCATTTGTTCTCATATGCCCATCCTCAGGGTTGTCTTAATAGCCTCCAATCTTAAGTTTCTATTTCTCAATTTGCTCTAGAGTTTAGTTTTAGCTTTACTATGAATGAGCCTTAGAAACTGAGGACTTCTATTGGCTGCATTGCTCAAGGTTCTCCAAAGAAATAGGACAAGTGACAGATAAAGATAGATAGTTGACAATAGATAGCCTATGGATTGATAGATAGATGATGATGATAGATAGGTAGATAGATAGATAGATAGATAGATAGATAGATGATAGATAGATAGATGACAGATAGATGATAGATAGGTAGATATAGATAGATGATAGATGATAGATAGATTAGATAGATAGATAGATAGATAGAATAGATAGAGGATAGATACATAAGTACATAGATAGATACCTAGATAGATAAATGTAGATAATGAGTAGGTAGATAGACAGACATATGAGTTTATGAGGAATTAGCCTACATGATTGTGGAGGCTAAAAATTCCCACAGCCTGTCTGCTAGAAACTCAGTTTTGTGCTTCACTTCTAGTTTAAAGACCTGAGGACCAGAGTTCCAAGTGTGAATTTCAGTCTGAGGGATATAGAAGATGAGATGAGATGTTGCAGCTCAATTTTTAAGGCAAGAAAAAAGGAATCAAATTTCTCCTTCCTCCGTATTTGATTCTATTGAAGTCCTTGGCTGATGCACAGCAGCACTGGGAAAGGACAGCTTTTTACTCTGATTCATAAACATCCTCCCAGCCATACCCTGTGATGACGTTCCATTTGGATAGCAATGTCTAGTCAATTAGACATGTAACAATAACCACTAAACTGACCTTCAATGCTTAGACATAATACAGATGTCCTGTGAATTCTCCAACATTAAGATTCTTTTTTGCTGCAATAACTCATATTTCTTGGAAGATGTGAGTCTTTCCTAGGTGTTTCTAAGAAAAATAATATAAAGCATAAATATCACAGCTAGTTAAATACACTATGTCAGCAGAGAGAAAAGCAACATAGGATGGGAAGGAAACTCTTCAATGAATTCCATAAAAGGTGAAAAACAGACAAACAGACATTAATCCAAATACAGGTCAGAATGATTTTTGCAAGCTGGTAACTAATTCCCGAAGTTTCAGCACCTACACAGAACTCAGGTTCATGCATCACAGGCCCAAGGTGTGAGGTGCTGTCCTTGTGCTCCTTGTAACAGCACACTGCACTGATCTAAGTCTGTCGTGGCCCTGGCAGGAAGCAAAAGGAGGAAGGAACACACCAGCTCACACCATGTTGACTGGTGGAGCCTGGCCACCTGTGGTCTTTAGTTCATTGACCAAAAGCAGTGACTGCTCTGATGTACGCATGAGAGAAGGCTGGGAATAAAAGCACAAGTGTTTAATGAGAATCAGTTGTCTGAGATTAAGTTGTCTTTATAATAAAATGAAAAAAACACCCTAATATTTCCAGTTAGCTAGCAATGATTTTCGCATTGAATTAAAAATGTTTCACAAAGGCGATCATCTATTTATAACTTACACAAAAATATTATTAATTATTAGTATGCAGAAAGAAAATGAAGTGATCAGAAAGCTAAACCAGGGAAAGAAATGAGGAAAACACTAGCACACCATGGCTAATCATAACAGTCACAATATGCTTTCAGTTTTTCAAAGAAGCTATTGGGAAACAAAAAAGGTCATCAGAATAGAAGAAAAACAATAATAGGAGGAAAATACAAACATTGTGGACTTGTGAGGTCATAAAAATAAAGCCTAATAATAAATAAAGGCAAACATGTCACAGTCAGAAAATTCATTATGTCTACAGTGAGGTTTTACCAGGTCTCTTAAAAATTGATAAGTCAAGCAAAGAAACGTAGGTATGCAGATTTTAAAAGTGCCACAAACGGGATGAGTTAATGGCATTATAGATTTTTATAATAGTTAGATAATTAATTCTGTATGGCTCATTGGTTAAAGTACTCCTGAAACTTAAAAAAAAAAAAAAAAAAAAAAAAAAAAAAGGTAAGAAGGATCAACAAAATAACAGTGTTACTCCCCCATCTTGGAAGGATGAAACAAGAAGGAAGGAAGGGAGGGAGGGATGGAGGGAGAGACAGAAGGAGGGACAGAGGGAGGGACTGAGGAGGAAAGGAAGAAGAAAGGACAAGGACGGGCACAGTGTGAAATGAAACAATGTTAAAGGAGACATGATTTCTCATTCTATTTAGAGCAAGAAAGAAAAGATGAAGTTCTGATTTGAAAAGTAATTTGAATAATAATAATTTCAATGTACCAGAAAACCCTGAGGATTCTAAGGCACTCAGACCATGTCCTCTCATTACATGCAATAAAATTAGACATTGATGCATAATGACATAAAGCTGTTGATTTAAAAAAAACCTCAAAATTTAAAACATAAGTATTTCAAGAGTCAAAGAAAAAGCATAATTTGAAATTATTAAATGTTTAAGACAATAAAAATAAAACCTTACAAATATCTGGGGTACAAATAAACTAGCACCTCCCAGAAAATGTTAGGAAAGGACAGATAAAGACCGAAACTAATTACCTAAGGTTCTGTTCAAGACATTTAAAAAGTATGACAGAAGAAAGAAAAATAAAAGCAGAAATTAATGGCACAGAACAAAAACATTAGACAGGATTGAAAAAACAGAAAGCTGGTTCTTCAAATAAATGAGCAAATAAACAGAGCAGAGAGGAAGGAGTAAACAAACATATGAGCAGGATTAGAAATCAAAAAAGATGGTAATTAGAGAGGTGCTATAGCTCTGCAGATAAATATGGATGCACCCGAGTACATGAGCAGCTTGATTCAGATGCATTTAAATACTTAGGTGAAGAGGGCAATAAGTCTACAGCAAAGGTTTTCTCAAAAAAAAAAAAATCACAACTTGGATAAAATTCTATTAAGTGAATTAATTTAGTGGTTCACAATTTACCTGCAGTGAAATAATAAAGTCTCCCAAAATTTCAAAGAGCAGGAGGATCAAAAGCACACAAAAACAAGGCAAACATCTGCAGTGTATTTTATGAAGCTGGTAAAATCTTGATGGCAAAACCCTTATTTTGTTTTGGTGTTTATTTTCATTTATGTTTATTTGTGTGTGCAGGCTTGTGTGTGTATGAGAGATAGGGAGAGGGAGAGAGGAAAGAGTGAGAGAGCAAGAGAGCAAGAGAGGGAGAGGGAGAGAAGAGAGAGGAGAGAGCGAAAGAGCAAGAGAATGAGAGGGAGAGGGAGAGAGGAAAGAGTGAGAGAGAGCGAGAGAGGGAGAGGGAGCAGAGAGAGAGAGAGAGAGAGAGAGAGAGAGAGAGAGAGAGAGAAAGGAGAGAGAGAGAGAGAGAGAGAGAGAGAGAGAGAGAGAATGCCATGTGTGTGCAGGTGCCTGCGGAGGCCAGAAGAGGGTATTGGATAACCTGGCGGTGGAGCTGCAGACAGTTGTAAGTCACCTGACATGGGTACTAGAAACCAAACTTCAGTCCTGTGTAAGAACAGCAAGCACTCTTAACTACTGAATCATTTCTCCAGCTCTGGAGAAAACAATATTTAAAATATAACAATAAAATAGTTCCAAATCAATCTTTTAAATAAAATGTATAACTTTTAAATAAATGACTATCAAATTGTATCCAAACATGCAGGTCTTCAAGATCTGGATGAATAGTCAGAAAAATGCTATGTTTCAGATATGGAGGATGAGAGTGCAGGTGTCTGTATTTCTGTTCTCCCCTGTACGATTAAACTATTTTCTAATTAAATGCTTTAATTAAAATAAAAATAAGAAAAAATTTAAAACACCTCTAAAATAAATCCTAAAAGATTAAAAAAAAAAAAGATATTAGGAAAGAAAATGTAAACTAGGTCTGGAAAGGAAGCTTCCCTTTGTGTTAAATTCATGATGCAGGAGTGTTTGCATTTAAAGGGAGGCTCATAATTTCAAGCCATAAACCAGACCAAGGTTTCTCAGTGCTAGGCTCATGCCTTGAGGAGCAACCACTTCCAAATCTTAGGCATTTCTTCTCCTTCTGTCTCTTGGTGGAATCATGCCATCATGAATTTCATTATCATTTAACTCCTGCTGTGATGAGTGAAAAGTAGTTCCCTCGAGCACACGGCACAATTTCACTCACCCATTCCCAAGGCAGGCACATCGGCGTGTTTAGATCCTTTTCTATTTGGTTTTAAAGTGATGCAGACGTCCTTGGAGCTTCATTTGCTGTTCTGTGATGATGAGTTCCACACTTGGAGATGAAGTTATGAGTGCTCACCTCCTTTCTTTTTGCTCCATTTCTTCCTCTTCTCAACTTCTATCCCTTCAACTTTCACGTAATCATAGCAAACAATAGTTAGAGAACTTGGACCTTAGCTTTTTAAATTTGTTGCTTTTTAATTGACAATTAAAGGTTGTATGTATTTATCATATATAATATAGAGCATATATTTTGTATAACAGCAGTTCTAACAGATAAGAAGTAATATCTTGTGGTTTTAGTTTACATTTCCCTCATCATTAATGATTTTGAGTATTTATTCATAAAGCTGTTGGGCTTCTTGTTTTGAGTCATGCCCATGTCCTCTTCTCATTTTTATTTAAATTATTTTTCTTGTTTTTCAGTCATTCAAGTTCCTTTCTATTTTAGAAACTAATTCCTTGTCAGATACATAGCTTGCAAATATGTCCTCTAGTTCAACAGGTTGTCACTCTCTTCTGTTGATTGCTTCTGTGATGGTTTGGATGAGAAATATCCCCATAGGTTCATGTATTTGACCAGTGGGGCCCCAACTGGTGGCACTGTTTGTGGAGGTGTAGCAAGTGCTGCCATGCTGGAGGAAATCAACTATGAGATGAGTTATGAGAGTCTGTAGTCTCTCTTTCTGTCTCTCTCTGTCTCTCTCTCTCTGTCTCTCTCTCTGTCTCTCTCTCTCTCTCTCTCTCTCTCTCTCTCTCTCTCTCTCTCTCCACATACTTGAAGAGATGAACATCAGGTTTCTGCTCTGGCCACCTCCTTGCCATGCCCCCTCCCACCCCAATGATATTATGGACTCTCCCCCTGGAACTGCAAACCCAAATAAACTCTTCTCTAAGTTGCCTTGGTCATAGTGTTTTATCACAGCCACAGAAAAGTAACTAATATACTGCCTTTGCTATACAGATTTTTTATTTAATCTCTTCTCTTTTGTGTGGTTTTATTTTCATACTTGTGTTTTGGGGGACAAATCTAAAAGAGCTCAAGGTGCAGACCAGTTGCATGGAGTTTTTCTACATGTACAAATAGTTTATAAATTCAGATCTTATGTTTAAGTTTTTACTCCCCAATTAATCCATTCTCTGTTGCTACAATAAAATAGCCAATTTACTGAGAAATTCATAAGGCAAAGAGGTTTATTTAGGTCACAGCCTTGGAGACCGAACTTAAAATTAGGTGACTTCATGGGTTCAGTGTCTTGAGTGCTTCCTTGTTTATATTACACCAAGACTGATGGTATCTTGGCAGGAGCATGTGTGAGAGGGTGACATCACATAGTAGTGCAGGGGAGGCTGAGGAGGGACAAGCTTTATTCTTTTACAACAACCTCTTATGAGAACTAACCAGCATCCCATTAGAAAACATAATTCCCTCTGAAGACAGCATCCTCAATGACAATTACCTTCCAATAGGCCCCACCTCTTTTAATGTTTATTTTATAGAATTATTTGGCAGTTTCATGGATGTATAGTATCACACAGAGCCCTACTTCTTAAAGGTCCTGTCAACTCTTAACATCACTCTCTACATCAAGCAGACATGAGTCCTTCGGAGATGACCTACATCTGAACCATGGCCAATCTATGCTGCGTTGATTTTTCTATATGAGGTGATATAAGCTGTAGTCTCACTTTCTACGTATAGGTATCTAGTTACCACAAGCTTGTTCCTTGAGGAGACTGTCCTTTCTATACTGTGGGTTCCCAGTCTCTTTGGCAAAAAAATCCACTGAAAAAAAAAATCTGTTTCTGGAATTCTGACTTTGTTCCACTGCTTTGATGTTTCTGTTTTCATTCCCATATTATGTTGCTTTTACTACGATTGCGCTGGAGTGTATTTTGAAGTCAAGTAATTCAAGGACTTCAACTTTATTCTTTGAGCTCAAGATTTATTTGGTACTTGGTATAATTGTGAATCCGTAAAAATCCTGAGCACTATTTATTTTTATCTGCAAAAGAGAGCATTGATTTAAATTTAGTAGGAATTTCACTTAATCTGTAGATCAGCTTTACAGTATGATTATTTTACTCTCCCAATCCATGAAGGTGGAATATCATTTTATACAAATTTCTTTTTAAATTTATTTCATCAATATTTTATATATTTTAGTGTACAGATTTTTTTCCTTTTCAAGGTTAAGTCTATTCCTATATATTTTTCATTTTCCTCTTCTTATTCTTATCACTTTGTAAGTAGAGACAGTTTGGAGCCTTGGTGATTTTTTTATTGTTGTTCATTTGTTTTTCTTTTTGTTTGTTTTGGTGTTTTTTTATTTGTTTTTATCTATTTCTTTTTTAGATGGTTTATTATTAGTATCTAGAAATGCCCTGATTTTTAAAATTGTTCTTTAATTGACAGATAACTGCCTGTTTTTATACATAACATGATATTTTGAAATACTTATTATACATTATGGAACAATTAATTCTAGCTAATAAATGTGTTACCTTACATTGTAACCATTTTGTTATGAAAGCAACTAACACCTTTACATTATTTCAAGAAGATACAATAGATCATTACTAACTGGCCATGATGTCATACAGGTGGAGGATCTACTCCTCCTATCTAATGTAACTATCCTTTAGCCTACATCTCTCCACTACTCTCCAACCATGCCTCTAATAGAGACCAACACTTTATATTCCACATGGGGAGATCATGAGGCCTCTGCTTTTCTGTGCCTGGCTAACTTCTCCTAAGGCAGTATCCTTCATTTTTATTCACATTGCCAAAAATACATGTCCTTAGTTTTTAATGGCTACACAGCATTCTGTTGTAGACAATACTGGTTTTTGTGTGTTCACTGTGCTTTCCAACTTTAGAGCCCAATTTTTATGTCACTTAATATTCAGTCTCCAATTACATAAAATTATTTCTTACCTTATGTCAATGAAATTATGATATATATAACAGGTGCCTTATGATGTACTTATTTATATGAAATATTTAATCTGTTTACATTTCCAGTTGCTTCCTTAGTACTAAATTCTTTTTCCATCTACATTTCTAATATAATTAATGAGTAAATATCATTATTAAATTTACAGGATAAGTAAATATGAAAAAAATTCTTGTATGTCTTCAAACCAGGAATGAACATTTATTTTTTATTACTTGTCCTACTAATAAAAAATGCTTTTCTGACAATCACCTGCATAATTTATTCATTTTTATGTGATCTTTTCCTCCTAATGTTATTCTCTAATTTATGTCCTTTTATGTTATTCTTATCCCTAATTTATCCTTTGCTTTCATTTCTGAGTTCTGCTATATTGGCCAGATTCTTCTGAGGTCATTGCTATCAACATGAATCTTGTAATGGTGCAATTATACATTAAGGCTTTGTTAATGAGTATTTGTTTAGAAATGCAGTCACATATTCTGTTTATTCTGTTCAGTATGCTTTATTTAAACTTGCTTTCCAAAACTGAGTAAAATAAAATACATAAAGAAAGTTAGTAAGGTGTGCTTTGAATATTTTCTACATAAATGATTGTACAAATTTCAGAAGAATACCTGCATTCAGAAGTTGTAATGAAGCGTGGCATTGCCACCCTGAAAATGGTAAGCACATATGCCTTACTTTTCTTATTGAGTCAGTAGTTCCATCGTAGTCATTCAAACAATAATCAGGGGTTTGTATTAATGTCTATCATTTGGAATTCACATGTTATGCCATTGTAATATTAATGGGAAAATGATGGAAAACCATATTTGATGTGACGGTTGAATCTGTCACTAAAGCTGCTGATCGGCTTTTGTTCTTCTTTAGCACGTCAGCAACTTACCTGGGAATCGAATAATTCCCAAAACAGCAAATATGATGTCATCAGTGAGGAACTAATGTGCATGGGAAATACTGAACCTGAGCATAAAATAATGCTCACATGCTACCTGACCTCAGGCATTTCCTTTGACATGATACACACACTTCAGTCAATAGTTAAATCATTATGTATTATATAATAAAGTAGTAAAGCCAATTCTATTATACAATCCAACATTAGACGTATTTAAAAATTCAGAGCATAAGATGTTAACAAAGAGTTTGAACCATCATCAGAAATGCAGAAACTCTGGGAAGATGTCACAATGTAAGATAAGTTTGAATGCATATTCTTCAGGGCATTGATGCTCCTGATGCCATTCTATTATTTAAGTAGAAAAAAATCACAATATGAGATTTCTACATAGGGTTAGATTCTGAACAGAAGGTACATAGGAAACTTGGAAAAAAAAAAAAACTTCTTAATGACCTTACTGTAAAAATCAAGACTTCATGCAGTATCTGCCTACCTATTTTCTAGTGACAGTCACCAGCCTAGTCACTGAGTCACTGCAATAGGCCAGGAGGACTCAGGAGAACTGAGGCAGTGGTGGTTATCACACCGTAATTGGTGAAAATAAATCTTACATATTTCTAAATCCTTCTTTGAATGTTTTTCTTGGTGTTCTCATCAAGCTGAAGTCACACTTACGAGCCCTTAATTCCCATATGTAATTCTGTGGATTGCTTATTTTCTGCTTCATCTCTGAGTCTCTGTGTGTTTTATTGCTTCCAGACGTCTGCAGAGACTCATCCAATTCCTCTGCCATCCTAGCATGCATGATGGAATGCCAGGAAGCTAAAGTTTATCAACATGCTCTGACCATAGCCATTGCGATGAGTTAATTAATTTTGACCCACTATTCCTTTTTAGTAACTAATACTTAAAATTATGTAATTAGGGCCAGCAAAATAGCTCAGCAGGTAAAAGTGCTTGCTATACAATCCTGACCACCTGAGTTCAATCCCCTCATCCCATGGTGAAAGGAGACCTGACTCCCAGAAATCATCCTCTGACCTCCACCTGTGTGTCATAACATGTGTGTGCAGCTGCACACACACAAACACACAAAATCATACACACACATAGTAATAATAAATTAAAGTTTAAAAATGAAAAAATATGAAGTTATAATAAATATTTAAATTGGTACACAGTAATTTATTTTCGAACTATGAAAATCTTTTAACATATTATTTTGAGAATTTCATGTGTGAGTATTGTATTTACATTATTTCCACCCCTCAAAGTCCCCCTCCAACTCTTCCCATGTACCCCCCACTCCCTCAAAATTTCTTGACCTCTTCTTTATTATTGCTATGTACATTTATAAATACACATAGATATATATCGTGCACCTAATCCATTTAGTGGTGTTCCTATGTACATGTGTTTAGGGCTGCTCACTTGGGATTAGATAACTTCTCAGGGAGCTAGTCTTTGGAGTCTCTCCATCAGCATCCATCGGTTGCGTATAGCTCATTGTCTTGAGGTGAGACCTTGGGAATTTCTCCCCATTCACCATGATATATCAACTGGTTTTGTCATTATGCAGATCTCGTTAGACTCCTGTGCTGTGGAGATTGCATTTGTGTAGCTTCCCTATCATGTCTTGAATGCTTTAAGAGGCAGCCAGTGTCTTGTCTCTCTGGTTCTTACAATCTTTCTGCCCCCTCTTCTGAGATGTTCCCTGAACCTTAGATAGTCTCCATTTTTTGCAAAGAGAAGTTTCTTTGGTGAGTGTTGAAAGATACACTGGTCTCTAAATATAAGGATACTTATTTAAAATAGAGTAAGAAATTTCTTTGGTCTAGGAAAATGACAGAAGTAGGTTCTTCTCTGGAGACTATGACCACTCTAGCCATGTGTACTTAGCTATGTTTACAGTACTATACATGGATTCCCTCTTATTGAGTGGACCTCAAGTTCAGTTAGACAACTGTTGGTTACCCCAAAAAGTGCTACTATTGCAACAAGAGAGATAATTTTCTCTAGATCAGTCATTGTAGTTCATAGTCTTTACAGATGGATAGGACCATTGGTTGGTTTTCCATGGGTAGCTTATGTGGTACCTTCTAATACTATGATAGCTAGTCTTCAAGGAGGAGACTTCCAGGTCAGGTCCAGCTCAATTACTCCAACTCTTGTGTTCAAAGAATATTATGTCTTCAGAAAAGCATCTTACCTTCAAATTCTGGGAGGCAACCAAGGACTGTGGCCATAGCCTGTATTATTTTGGGAGTCGCTTGGACTACTCTGACCAACAAGTCAAAGGGAGCTTGCCTGTGCCTGTCACTGTGATTTTTGTTATATAGCCTTCAGCTATACACATGCAGCTATACACATGCATATATATTTTTTTCAGTAGGCTTATGAAATAATACATTTCCCTTTGACTTTTCACACCACCTAAACATGATTTATCTCTTTCCTCTCTCTCTCGTCTGTATAGCCATTCCACCTCCCTCCCCAGTTAAAGTACCTTCATTTTCCCAATTTCCCCCTTGATAATGTCTGTGTCCTACTATTATCCCCCTCCCTAGAGCTCCTTCCCTCTCCCTCCATGGTTCCTCTCTATATTCCTGTGGTTATTTGAGGATATATACTCACATCTAAGAATTTGGAACTAGGAGTCCCAAATTGTGCACTATATTTATAAAATCAGTATTAAAAACAATTCATATCTATTATATAAAAATGTGAAATACAAGCAAGAAAGAGGAGGAATGTAAAATCATGTATTGTCCCACTAAATAAAAATAGCTTTTTAACATTGGTACATATCCATCTATATTTTTCTTATGATAATACTTTTTGCACAAATGAATGTTTTCAGCCTGTTTTGTAACTTTATATATCAATTAACTTCAAAAGCACATTTTTTAATATTCTCAAAAATTATCTTTTAAAGTATATATAATACTAGATTCCCTCATGTTTTCTGATAATTTATTATAGCAAGAACATTACCCCTGATTTTCCACAGTCATCTAACACTACAACATAATGTAAATTTCTTCTGATACATGCTTTACATAAACACACTGCAGCTAATTACCAATCCTGAACGTGCCTTTTCCATTTTAAACAGTGTTCTTTCTCTATTGAAAAGATTTTTAAATTTAAAATCACCAAAGTTAGCATATTCTCATGCCACATTAACCCTTCTGGAAATGTTTAAATTTGTCTTCTAAAAAGAATTCCTTCATAAATGGAATAATATTATCAGTAACTTCTTCCTTTGAAAAATAACAATATTCTACATCTCTTTATAGATTCAACCCTTTCAACAAACTCAGAAAATTTATCTCTAATAAATTTATTTTATGAATATTATAAGAACATAATGCAAAAAGCAATATAAAAAACTTTATTTAAAAAACAATTCACTAAGATATAGTTTACCAGCCTGATAAACCGTAACTTAATTTCAGGCTTCCCCTTCACGTCTCCATCCCCTCTCCCCCACTGTCTCTGACAACCCAACTCTTGGTGGTGTTTTTCTGTTTTCTTCATGAAAACAATATTTTTTTTCCCATAAGTGATTTTTTTGAGTTTGTTTCTCCCTTCCACTCACCACCAGCTCTATCAGAAAACAAAACAGTTTTGAATACTCAGAGCTTACCATTGTACTGGGGACCCAAAACATATGGACAAATTAATAAATTTATTCATGTATCAATGGAATTTTGTTTTAGAGTTACTTTGCATATTTAACAAATAGTAGGAAGAAGAAATCCAACATATCAAAATTCAATTAAATGTCAAACCTTTGGTTAAATCTTTATAAAATTTACCATTTCACTTTCTCCTACTAATTTCTCAATAGGTCTTAAGTTATTTCACATTTTAATAAATAAATGAGTAAATAAGAGAAACTATAAACAACAAGTCTAATTTGTATGGCAGTAAATTTTTGTATATTATGTTGCATAGGTTATGGACATATATTTAACTATACACTCAGAGAGTATAAAAGGACTTATTGATAAAAATACAACCTCTAAAAACAAGAAACAAAACAATGTGCAGCTCTCAGAATCACATTTGTATTTCACATATGCTGTAGACACGGCTCAGAAATTCAGAGGCAATGCCCATGAATATGAATGAAGTATAATTAGCTTGGAAAATGCTGCTTCATCACCTGTCTTGATTCTGTTGCTATGCTTCAGTAACTTACTAAGCAATGTTGGAAACGGGTCTCTCCAAACGCCAACGAGTTGAAACAGTTCTGTTCATCCATAAGATGCTCATGTTTTCCATTCCCTTATCATATGGAGACTTGTCTTTCAAACCTGGGTTGTTGGAAGTTTGCTTATAACTGACAGTTGCATGGCATCAGCTGTTTACTTTAATATTTTGGAGAGTGTCTGGAAACATTATTCCGTTATTCCTCCACACCGTGTAAATCCAAACCTTTCAATTTCACGGGCCTTGGCTTAGGTTATACTCTCTTCTTTCAAACCCATACTATTATCATGACCAACCTTGGGCTCCTTGGCTCCTTTACGTCTGCTCATGTCCTCTTCCTTCACTGTCACACTGATCCTACTCACAGGTTCTAAAACTGTTAATGGCTCCAAGTTGCTTATTGCCTGCCGTCCCTAATCTAACATTCAGACCTTCTGGAAAGGTCCCGTCTAAGTTTTACTTCATGGCATCATCCACAAACTCTTCAGTAGTTGGAACTGAAACATTTGTTTGCTCATCTGTCCATCAAAATTCCCTGCCTCTCCGCCTTCCCAACACTGTTTCTAGTACGTCCTGTAGGCGCCTACCTATCCCACTTATTACCTTCTATGTCAGCAAGGAGTGATTGACTGCAGCTCCAAGGAGAAATCTCTGATTTTCTGAAATGTGGGTAAATAAGATGGTTGGAAGAAAAAGGCATACAACATTCAGAAACGCAAGAGGTGACAGAAATTCTGAAGGAAGGAAGTCGAGCAGGAGATACCTTCAGGCAGAACTCGGTCTCGTTGCTGGATGAAGATGTAAAGCACAGGGGCGGATCGATAAACTGATAATCATTCAGCCCAACTTATGATCACCAGTACCAGGACTAAAAGAGGATGTTGCCATACTTTCAGCAGATAGTGAAAGATAGGTAGACTCTATTTCAATGATTTTATGTCAATAATCTAATAATTTGATTGATATAGACATATTCATTTTTAAAATCACAAACAGATAAAATTCAATCCCAAATAAATAATCAGAATAGTTTTATATTCATGAGGGAATTGAGCTTGTGGTTTAAACCACATACACATACATACACATACACACAGCACAAACACATATATACACACACAAACACATGAACACATTACACATATACATATATACACATGCACACATACACAAACACCTGAATATATATGCAAACATACACATAACTATACATATACACACATACACACATACATATATACACATTTGCATGCATATAACATACGTACCATACACACATGCATATATTCACATAATGTACATACATACATACACACCACACACATGCATGCATACACACATCACACATGCATACACATGTACAGACATATACATGCACTTGCATATACGTACAAACACACGTTCAGTTCCAGATGACTTCACTAGAGAGTTCAATTATATATTATATTAAAGATAAATTCTTATAGAAGATTAAACAGAAGCAAATGTTTCCTACCTCATTTTATCAGCCCAGTATTACTCCGATACAAATATCAGGCAAGGATGTTAAACAAAAAGAAAATTATAGACTAAATTATCACATGTGAAAATATACACAAAAATTCTTGAAAAATTATAACAAATCAAATTCAACAATTTAATAAAAGAATTATACAATACATCTAAGTAAGATTAACTCCAGGAATGAAAGATACATATAATACTTGAAAAATCTATCAATATTATTTAAAATATTAACTAAAGGAATAAATCTTATGTCACCTCAGTCAATGAAGAAAAGTGACAGAATCTAACATCTCTCTCTTCACATATTCCCAGTATACTATGGTTAGAAGAAAACTTCTCTACCAGATAGCTGCAAAAGCCTGTTATATAAAAGTCCTTCAGCTAACATCAATCTTCAGAGGAGAAGACTGAATGTTTTCTTCTTAGTTCAGGAAAAAGGGAAGGATATCTGATCTCATCACCTTCATTCAGCATTGTACAGAAGATGCTAGCCAGCACAATGGGCAAGAAAATGGAAAGCAAAACTCACCCACATCAAAAGCAAAGCACAGCTGTGTTTATTCACAAGTACTGTGGCAGTCAAAGCATAATAGCCAATGTAATCTATAAGAAATGTCGCCAGAACTGATAAATTTATCAATGCTAGAGGATATGACAAAAATACAAAAAAATCATCTGCATATTCTGTCAAAAATGAATTAGAAGTTGAAATTCAAATAATATACAAGGGCATCAACAACATAAAATAAGAAAAAAAATGTTATGAATGTTCAAAAGATTCAGGCACTGAATACTGCTGAGAGTAAGGAAAAGCCAAGTAAATCAAGATATAAACAATGTCTATGGAGCAGAAGATTCAATGTCTTACCTTGACAATTTTGTATATGTTGATAAACATTGAATTAAGTCTCAATAATAATCCTGGAAAGCTTGTTTTCTTTAGAAATTAACAGGTATGTTTTGGAAGTCATAGGGAATTGAAAACAACAACAAAAAAAAATGATGACAGTTACATTATCAGACTTCAGCTCTTACCATAAAGCTGTGGCAAATGTTCAATGTGACTCTGCTGTCAACATGAACAAGTTGGTCATTAAAAGTAATACTTTGGAGCCCCTATGGTAGTTTCTCAAAAGCTCAACCATGCACCTATATATGATCCAGTCTTTCCACTTGTGAGTAATCACTCCTAGAGAAATGAAACCATGTGTTCATACAAAGACTTGCATGTGTGTAATCGCAGAAGCTCCATTTAGAATATCCAGAGTTGAAAACAACCCAAATGCCCATTAAGTGATAAATGAATAAGTGTATAATCAGATTAACCATGAATTTCTATCAAATATTGACACACGGCACAGAGGAAAGCCTAAATGCTATTGAATATAAGAACCCAGATCAAAAGAAAATACATACTCATTTTTTATTTGATTATATTGAATTTTTGTATATTTCATACAGAACATCTCAAATAATCTTAATCATCTTTAATCTCCCGTTCCCACTGGCACCCTCCCAAAGCCCCCTCCCTCCCACTGGAGTCCATATACTCTGTCATCCCTGTTAAGGGACACTGTGTCAAATAAGTGTCCCCCAAAGTTCCCCAGTGTGATCTAGTCAGCCTACCTAGAGTCCCTTGTTTTAGGAAGATCAGCTCTTCTTCACCTAGCAGCAATCAGTTGCCAATATTTCTTCAAATAAGATTAGGGTCTGCTGTTCATTTTCCCAGTTCTATGCTGTGTTTTTGTCTGCCTAAGTTTGCATGGCACCTCTGTATGCTGACACCATTGCCATAGAATTATATGAGCAGGTTCCCAGGAGCTTGTAAGACTCTGTTCCCATATGGTCATGTACCTCTTCCATGGTTCTTACAATCTTTCTGCCCCCTCTTCTGCTATGGTCCCTGAGCCTTGGGTGGGTGAAGTTTAATAAAAGGATCCTGTCCAAGGACCAGAATTCAGCAGACTCTTGATCTCCATGATTTGGCCATTTGTGACTTTTGTGTTCCTGGCCCTCTGTTGCATGAGGAAGCTTCATTATTGACAGCTAAGAGATTCATTAATGTCCTCTTCTTTATCCCTGTTCTATGTTCCATGAGCCATAGGTGTAGAGGTTGCATTGTAGATGTGTCACTTAGGCCTGGGCAGTTCATAGACAATGTCCATGTGTGACCAGTTATGGTACATGATAATAGTTTCCAGCTGATTCAAAATTAGCTTCTTTAATGAGTGGTGACCGGAATATTTTTCTATAAATATAAGGATACATATTTTTCAAATAGTAAGAAAACACATTAGTCTAGAGATGTGATAGACAGTCTTGGGGTTTTCTCTAAGATCTATAGCCACTCCAGCCATGTGTATTAGGTTATGTTCACAGTACCACACTTGAGTTTCCTCCCACTGAATGGGCTTTTAGTTCAATTAGGTAGCTGTTGATTGCTCCCAAGATAAAAGTGCCACTACTGCACCAGTGTCATCTGCTGTGCTGGCCATTGATGTGGTTATTTGGTCTTGAAGCTGGTGTTGGATCATTGATTGATGTTTTCCCTTGGCACCATTATTTGTATAAGATTATGTAAGATGCAAAATTAAAATGTTGGAAATGACTTTAATTATACAGGGAGGCTATGGAGGGAAAAGTGGGAGAAATAAAATGAAATAATAGTGTATTCACTACTCTACTTGTGGTGATAGTTTCTGGGCTGTACATATGTAAAAATGTTAAATTGGGGGCCAAGGAGATAGCTTAGTCGATAATGTGCTTGCCATGTAAGCACAAGGACCTGAGTTTGATCCTCTGAATCCAAATTGAAAAAATAGCTAGGTTTAGATTTTGTAGTTTCAGTGCTGAGGAGGCAGAGACAGGCTGATTCCTCGGTTTTTTCTAGCCAGCCACCTGCTTAGTGAGTTGAAGGGCAGTGAGAAAATTCTGTCTCAATTTATAAAAGATAGGGCAAAGAAGAGGGAAAGAGAGAGAGAGAGAGAGAGAGAGAGAGAGAGAGAGAGAGAGTAGTACACACCTTTCTTTAATTCTGCACTCAGGAGGAAGAGGCAGGCAGATCTCCATGAGACTGAGGTCAGTCTGGTCTACATAGCAAGTTCCAGGACAGTTGGGGCTACAGCAGATCACTTCTCAAAAAAGAGAGAAAGAAAAGAAAAGGGGAAAAAATGACAGCACAAGAGAAATGACACCCAAGGTTATGCTCAGCCTCCAAACACACACACACACACACACACACACACACACACACACACACCTGCATATACAAACACATATACCTGAATACAAAAACATATCAAGTTGTAAATTCTAAGTGCATGCAGCCTATTTATGGCAACTGTATTTCAGTGAAGAGCTAAACAGTAGTAAAAGGTCAGGACATGAACATTGGTCAACGCTGTTTATGGTCTCCGAACAATTCCCAGAGCTTAGTGTCTTTTGGGATTGGTCTCTCTTTTTTCCCCTCTCTCCTCTGTTCCCTTCAATTTTCCTTTGCACAGCAAATCAGCTTTGTCTCCCACATTTACTGCTACACTTCACTTTGTACATCCAAAATTAGCTTTAAAATTATAGTTTTAAATGCTTATGTGCTTATTTTTAAAAAATGAAAGCACTCACACCATGAAGCTAGAGGAAAACTGTTCTATTTTTCTCTTGCTTTGTTTTTTTTCTTTACTTTCTTTGTTAAAGTTTTATCTAGAATTGTGAATGACCCTTATCATCTTCATAATTCAGGATCATATCCACTTGAGATATTTTACTACAGTAATGTCAACATCTGCTGAGAGCTACTTTCCCCATGGCATTTTATTCCTATCCAAATTGCCTTGAAAATTCTGCCTTTTAAGTTTCTTTTCCTTTTCTTCATTGTCAGATTGTCAGCTGTTACTTCTGCTGTTTTTAGGTCTATTCAGAGAATAAACATATCTCTTTCTTTGTAATGTCCTAGCTTTAATCTGTTTTGATTCAGAAAACATAGAACCAGGCTAATAAAAAAGATACATAAATTACAAGAAATACAGAGCCTGAGTAGCCCAGGGATGCTTTCTTTTGGTAAAGCACTTGAGAATTGAACCATTCATTCACTTTGTTGTTATGCTACTTTTAATTTTTTAAGGTAGCGCCCAGGCTGGCCTAGAACTAAGTCCTCCTGTCTCTCCCTCTCAGCATACTCAACCCATGAGTGCCATCCTAACTGGGTTATGTTTTTCTTATTATGGTAGGTGTTAATTTTTAAGTTTGCACACAAAGCAGTTGGTCTTCTCTAACCCTCCCCCTGTTCCTTTGCTCTATGCTCACTGGTCCCTCTCTCCCCACCAAAAACGCAACTTCTGCTTTTGTGTCTCATATACTCCACTACCTTCTTTATTCCTTCCTCCCCTCCTCTCTTAATATCTTCTTCCCCCTCCTACGATTTCCTTTTAAGTTTCATGACTGACACAGACATGTACCTATATACAAACTGAGATCCAGGATCCACATATGAGCCAAAACATGTGGGTGGCATCTGTCTTTCTGAGTCTAAGTTATTTCCTTTAACATGATTTCCAGTGCCATCTATTCTCCTACAAATGTCATGATCTCAGTTTTATTTATGGATACATAAAATTCCATTTATGTATGTACCATATTCTCTTTATCCATTCATCTGTTGATGAACTTCTAATTCTTTTTATTGCTTTTTTGAGAATTTTATATATGAACACTGTAATTTCACCATTTCTACCCTTTCCTCATCCCCTCCAATTCTTCCCATGCTCCCCAACACCTCCTCTCAAACTCATGGCATCCTCTTTTTAAATTATTATTGTTACATACAGCACACACACACACACACACACACACACACATGCACACATGCACACACACACGCGCATGAACACATTTAACAACTACTGAGTCCATTTAGTGATGCTCATGTGTACATGTGTTTAGAGCTGAGCACTTGGGATTGGATAACCTATCAGGAGCTCATTCCTGAAGAAAACTGATTCTCCCTCTCTCAGCAGCCACTGATTGCCTATGGCTCTTCATCTAGGGGGTGGGACCTTGTGAAACTTCCCCCATCTACTTCAGCATGTCAGCTGATCTCATATTTCAAGTCTTGCTTAGTCAACCATATTCTTGAGATTTCTTGGATGCAGTTTCCCTTTCGTATCTAAAAGACACTATTTCACAGCAGGCTCCTGGTCCTCTGCTCTTACAATCTTCCTGTACCTATTCTGCAGTGTTCCCTGAGCCATAGGTGTAGGGGTTGCATCGTAGGTGAGCACCCCATGGTCACTTATTCTCTCTATTTTGACCAGTTGTGACCTTTGTTGTAGTCTTCATCTGTTGTTGTTTCTTTGATCAGGAGTGATGTGAGTATATGTGTGAGTAGGAGGATGAGATTTGGAAAACAGAAATTCTATTGGTTTAGGAAAATAGCAGTGGTAGGTTCTCTTCTAGGGTTTGTGACCTTTCCTGCCACTGGGTTTGGTCCCCCGAGATAAATGACATTTCTGTAGTTTTATTGTACTAATTCCCAAGAAAAAATGTGGTTCTAATCAGTTTCCCTGTTCCCAGGGTTAGACCCTGTCAATTTTCCATACACTCCTATTCCAAGGTTGTCTTTGGCATATACACTGTCTTTTCTATTTAGTCAGATGCTTTTTAACATGTCTTTTGGTAACTGTAATACTATTGCATAGGTTATCTGACTCATGATCAATCATGTATTTAAAGAGAAACTTGGATTGACACGTTAAAACAAATTTGACCACAGCACTATCAAGAGCTGTAATCTTTCCTAGTTTGATGCTCAAATAGCACAATTGATAAAAATGACATTAATTAGTCCACTGTAGATGACTTCAAAGAGTGTCACATCTGGAATAAACTAAATCCATATCTATAAATTCAACTACAGGTGGTTGGCATTCTCCAGCTCTTCTTGTACTCTGAAATATTTTTCCAATTTAAACCTACTCATAGATCCTATTCGATTTTTTTCTTGGTATATATGTGCTGTACAATGGTTGCTACAAAGCAAACACTATTAAAATGGGTAACTCAACAGTGAAGTTAAATGACCCTTTTATCCTATTATCTTTGTGTCACTTCTATCCATCTATGCCTTAACAAATACATCTTTTTTAGAGATGACTGTGGCTCTGAGACTGCCATTTAGAAGTTCATGTTTGGCAATAATCCTTCAACATATATTTCAAAAGAGAATAATATTTGCCTCCATTTCAACACTTAGAGATATGGGAAGTGCTTCCTGATCACCCTGTAAGAATAAAACATGATTAGGGATAAAGTCAGTGAATGTTTTTAGCTCTTAAACTGCTTAATTTCTGCAGCCCCGGATATTGGCCAGGGACACCCTTGCAACTCTTCCAGCCATCATGCATGGAGGGATTCTGTACCTTTTACTTCCTTAATAACACAGTCTCCTAGTTTCTCCTTCTCATGGCTGGAATCCAAACCAGCCCTTTTCTCTACATTGTAGTCCAAAGGACTCTGTTCTAGACCTCCTCATCCTCCAAAAAGCAGCTCCAAGTCATCAAATGTGCATTGGTAATTTAAAATTCTAAATCTGTGGTGCATAAAACAAGCTCTGTATACCTGCTGCCTTCTGGGGCTTGCTGCCCTATTTCTCTCTGGTTTGGGATACCTTACCTCTCTTTTTCTGTCCACAGGCAACAGGTCCTCAAGGCTTATTGAAGGAAGATGCCAAAGGTTCTCTTCAGAAAAGCTTCAGGATCCTTAATGAAGCCAAGAAGTTAGCAAATGATGTGAAAGGTTAGTGACCAAGGTTTCTATTATATTATATTCATTATAATATTATATTATATTCATTATAAGAATTAAATTATTAAACATCACTTTTAAATTGTTCTATAATATGATATGGTACAAGTAAAGTTTCTCACAAATTTAGCAATACTTTATCTTCACTTATTACTTCCACTGGGTAATATTTCTCAACTTTTAACCTAGTTTCTATAGCACTTTTACCATTCTAAAACACATTTTCAATATGAAAAATTTCAAAGTACCAAACTTCATTTTGTTATGGTTTCAGAAATAAAATTCAGATAAAATGATTTAGGAGAACATGTCATCAATGCGTTTGTAAAATTTTCAGCTTTGTAAATAGGTTCTGAAGTTTCCAAAAAATTTTAAAATATTGTCATTTTTTTCTTCTGTATTGAACATATCAATATTCATAAAATACCTACTCTCGTATAGTATTGGGTTTGTGCTAAGAACATGTTCTTAAACATGGTTGCTGTCAGTGTAAGCTATTGTATATATCTTTTCTTTCAAGTAATACCCGATTCTCAGTCATATTGCCCTGTTTCTCTAGTCTCATCCCTTGGTATCACCTAGTTTGCCTGCATCTGTGGCATCCTCCTCCTCCACCTTACTACATATGCACAGACCCTCTAAAGTATATTTTCAGTCCAAGGCACCATATGCTTATAGGGGTATTACTGTTCCTTGTAGTTACCCATTCCCCTTGGCTTTTCTCTATCTGACCTTCTGCCAGAGCTTCAGCTATTAGCTCAGCAGCACTCTGGAGGATGGAGGTAGAAAAGGCAAGAGGACAGTGAGTTCAAGGAAGGCTGGATGACACAGCAAGTGGTTGGGCTGGGAACATTGCTTGGTGATAGAGTGCTCACCTGGCGAGCATAAAGTCTTAGGTTCCATCCCCAATACTGCACGTAGTGAATAGTAGTTAGATAAGTATGATATCCTGTGTGAAAGCCATTAAATAAATAAAAACAGTCTTAGCTTAGACCTTTTCTCCAGGAAACAGCAGCATATCCAACTCACACTCATCCTGTCTGTGCAGTCTTTCTCATAGGCCCGACAAACCACTGCTGTAATAGACTTGACACGATATTCTTCAGGAAAGACATTTTTGAACTCTGAAGTTATAATGTATAACTTACCACCTCATTCAAATTGTGATGTAATTACTGATTTTTTAAATAAATAATAAATCATTTTATCATATTATTTATTAGCATATATTTATAATTAAATAAGGAATAAATTATAAACAAATTATAGATTTTAAAAATTCATTTTTATTGAATTTTTGTGTATTTCATACAGATCAACTCAATCAATCCTAATCATCTTTATCCCCTTCCCCACTGACATCCTCCCATAGATCCCCACATTCTGTCATTTGTGTTGAGGTTTATTGTGTCAGTTAGTGTCCCCAGATGTTCCTCAGTGCAAGTTCATCTCTTAAGGTCTAGTCAACTTATCTAGAGTCCCTCACTTTAGGAAGATCAGCTCTTCCTCACCTAGCTGTAATCAGTTTCCAGTATTTCTTCAGCTCAGATTAGAGTCTGCTGACCATTTCCCCGGTTCAATGCTGGCTTTTTGTCTGCTTGAATTTGCATGGGACATGTGAATGCTGACACCATTGCTGTAGATTCATATGAGCAGGGCTCCCAGGAGCTTGTAGGATTCTATTTCGCCATGGTCGTGGGCCTCCTCCCTGTCTCTTACAATCTTTTTGTCCCCTCTTCCGCAATGCACCCCAAGTCCTGGGTGGATGAATAATATAGGAGTCCTGTCCATAGACCAGCATTCTGCAGACTCTTAACCTCTATGCTTTGACCCTTTGTGACCTTTGGTGTTCCTGGCCCTCTGTTGCATGAGGGAGCTTCATTAATGAGAGCTGAGAGATTCATTAGTGTCTTCTTTACCCCTGTTCTATGTTCCATGAGCCTTAGTAGAGGTTGCATTACAGATGTGTTGCTTAGGCCTGGGCAATTCATAGACAATGTCTGTCTGTGACCAGCTGTGGTACTTGGTATAGTCTCCAAAAGAACCTTCTTTGATGAGTACTGACTTGGATATTTTTCTGTAAATATAAGGATATATATTTTTCATATAGTAAGAAATTACATTAGTCTAGGGATGTGACAGTCTTGATGTTTTCTCTAAGATCTGTGACCTCTCAAGCCATGTGTATTTGGCTATTTTTACAGTTACCATACTTGAGTTTCCTCCCATTGAGTGGGCATTTAGTCCAATTAGGTAGCTGTTGGTTGCCCCCAAAATAAAAGTGCCACTTACTGCACCAATGTCATATGCTATGCTGGCCATTGTTGTGGTTATTTGGTCTTAAATAAGTCATTACTTGTCTTAGAAGGCAGTTTGAAACATTTAGATTTGGCATGCTTTAAACTAAAATATCTTGGACTCCATTAGCAATTCATGTGAAATTACAAGATCTTGGGGCTGAAGAGATGCCTCAGTGGTTAAGAGCACTGGTTGCTCTTGCAGAAGACCTGGATTCAGTTCCAAATACCTACATGGCAGCTATCAACTGTCCCAACTCCAGTTCCAGGGGTTCCAATTCCCTCTTCTGACATCTGCGGTATTACACAACATGGGTGCACTTATATACATGCAGGCAATGCACTCATACACATAAAATAAAAATAATAAAAAATAAACAGAAATTCTGAAATCTATCTCCTTTATATCTTGAATTTCATATTAAAATGCTTTAGATTGTGTATTACATTTGACGTAAATGTTTCTTCTTACATAGTACATGTTGGTGATAGCTCACCTACAGTGAGAAGTGTGACTATAAAGAGCCATAATCTGTTTGTGTGTTGGACAAGGAGAATTGATCATTACTTTGTAGCCACTCTCCCTATTTAGTGCCCATGCTAAGGCTGGGCTCAGGGCACAGGAGTTACAGGAGCTGCACAAGTACAAAGCCAGGCACTGTCTTCAAAAATTTACTATATTGTTTATCATGGATCTTCTTTGTATCAATTTTGATGTAAAATAGTTATTCAAGGGGCTGGGTAACTAAATTGGCAGAGTGCTTCCCTAGCATGCCCTGGGTTCAGTCCCTAGAACTACATAAACTGGGCAAGGTTGAGGATATCTGTAACCCCAGTACTAGGGAGGTATAGAGGCAGAAGAATCAGAAGTTCAAAGTCATCCTCAATTGAAAAGCAAGTTTGGAGCTAGCCTGAACTAAAAAAGCCCCTGTCTCTGAAACAAAGTAAAAAGTTACTCTATTAAAAAAAAAAAAAAAATATTCTATTAAAAAAAAAAAAAAAAAAAACTTGTGTTTTGGCTGCTGTGTCTTGGGGTACTCCTTCAGAATTTACCCCTGAGCTGAGAGCTTCAAGTATCTCACACTAATCCCTGTCCTGCCTTGTCTCTGCTTCTCCCCAAACCTCCTTCATTACACAAATGAAGACACATTCTATTTTTAGCATGTAGAAAGAAAATCTTAGGACCAGGATGGTAGAAAAGGTTAGGAGACAGAAATGCTCATTAATTTAAACATCTTTTATTTGTACTTCAGGTAGTACGTTAGTTAAAGTCATGAAAACCCACAAACTACTCAAGTAATAATTTCCCCAGAAAACCTAGCCAAGGCCATGACGGAGATGGGAATGTTTTCTTGCTACATTATGACATTCCCTTGATTTGTGGCCAATTACACAGGTTGTAAAATGGCTGTTAATCAGGGACATGCCATCTATTACCACCAGGAGCTGCTGAAGTAGGCCCTGCAGAGCAAAACTCTTGACAGCAGCTATTAAAGTAGAGATTTAGTCATTTCTCTCTCTGTGGCGCCTGGAGTTAGAAGGAATAAAAATGGTGGGGCCAGCATGCCCTCCATATTTCTAATTTGTCGCTTGTTCAAGTCAGTACAGCTCACTTTGTCCCTGCACTTTTAGTCACAAATGGCTTACTGCTGCTCCGTGTCATTTCTATGCTGTCCTTGCCTTGAGGGAGTCTCAACTTGCCAGGAGCAATTTGTTTTGCTTTTTAATTTTCGAATATACATCTGTTAAAAGTAAACTTGCCCCTGTGCATGTTTGAGCTTTGAAGCCAGACTGCATTGAACTGATTGAATGTCTGTGGAGGCAAAAATCATTTCGTTGATAGATTCTAGGCTTGGGACAAACGATGATTGAAAGAGTCAGAGGATGAATTAATACCACCAAGTGAATACCACTCTATAGAGGAACAAGAAGTTTTGTCAATAAAATAGTCAGTTGAGGTTCTCATACAATATGTATGGGGCAAGAATGCAGTAGTAGGTGGAACACTAAGATTTTTTGGACCTTGTCTTATACGTAGTCACTTTTCAATTTTATTTACTTTCTAATTTTTGGTTTTTCCTAAGGTAAGTGAAATTATTAAATCCTTAGGAAAAATAAGTAGAAATTCAATAAAATGAAAAATGTTCAAATAAAATAAAAGGATTATTTCAAGCTCAAAAATACTAGGGGGATGGAGAGATGGCTTAGCAGTTAAGAGCAATGACTACGGGTTCAGTTCCAAGTACCCATGTGGTAGCTAAGAACCATCTGTAATCCCAGTTTCAAGGGATCTAATGTTCTCTTCTGACCTCCACAGGCATTGCACACATGTGGGGCACAAACATACAATCAGGCAAAACACTCATAAAATAAAAATAAATCAAACAGAAAAGAATAATAAATCAGAGAATTCCTTGACATACAGTACTGTCCAATACACAGAACAGGGTAAAACTATATTCCCATCATTAACAATTACCCCACCAGTTAACACTGTCTTTCTGTACAATGTTCCACCAAGTACCCAGGAATTCACTCTACACAAGTGTATCTGAAGAGTATTGAGATGATTGAGATAGTACATTTGCAGATATTTATTTATTGAGATTCTCTCATTATTCTATTAGAAAAAAATTATGTTATTTAGTTTATGTATATTATATTCCTATTAATAAATAGGACTATGGTGGTGCTGCTAAATAAAACTATGATATAGGGGTTGAACTTTGCAACTTTTTTTTTAATATTTTATTATTTTATGTGTATGAGTGTATTGCCTGCATATATGTGAGTGCACCTGTGTCACGCAATGCCGCGGAAGTCAGAAGAGGGCTTTGATTCACCTGGAACTGGAGTTAAGGACAGTTTGTAGCTGCCATGTAGGCAGATCCTCTGCAAGAACAGCCAGTGCTCTTAACCACTGAGCCATCTCTCCAGCTCCATGAATGCAGCGTTCTTATATTATTAAAGATATTTTCTTTTTTAATTCACATACTATCAGTTACC
This sequence comes from Nannospalax galili, assembly GCF_000622305.1. Lineage (NCBI taxonomy): Eukaryota > Metazoa > Chordata > Mammalia > Rodentia > Spalacidae > Nannospalax > Nannospalax galili. The sequence continues at coordinate 679,770 of NW_008332852.1, forward strand.
TGCATCAGCCCTTCCACAGGTGCATGTGTGAAAGATACGCAAATCTGTTCCATTGACAAGCAGCAATTTGAAAATAAGTGAGTGACACCAAGCCTGTGTTGCCTGGCTGAGCATGCTTTTCTATCATCTCTTGTTTAAAATGGCAGCTTCTCATACAGAATTTTGGTTCCGTCTTTGGAATGTGAACAGTGAAAATGGAGAGCTTAGAACTGGGATAGAATTGGGTTAGGGAAACAAAATGTCAGAATAGTGGCAAATACAGAGGCCCAAGCCACTGGAATGATCTTCTCTGAGAGTGAGACTTGGCTCATCAAACACCACCCCACCTGTGAGGCAAACTTTCAGAAAGCCCTTTTATGTCATCTTAGCAAGAGACGGGCCTGCACAATAAACATGAGTGTCAGAGCTGAAAACTCACCTGGGCTTGGTTCTATGTTCAGAATCAGAAACTAGGATTCTGTGGGGTTTACAAGTCAGCTTGTATACAGTGGAAATAAACAAAAATGCCTCCAGCTGCTGATAACCCAAGGGATGGTGTGGCCTGAACTAAAGAGAACCTGTCCTATAAAGGCTTTCAGATTCAATTTCCTTGCTGGCCAAAATAAGACAAGTCTGCAGCGCCACAGTCAGGAGTACAAATTGGGTTTCAAGTCTTTTCATTTGGTTTCAATAAACTAAGGGCAGAAGCAGTTACCTCTGTCCCTATGTCCTAAACCTTTGGAGAATCTATGACCAAACACATACCTTTCCCTCCTGTTTGAAAGCATCTACAGTGATCCTGCAGTGGGAGGAAGTTCACAGCAATTGCAAATAACAGTTACGAGGGGGCTGTCAATATCTATGCCCATCTTAAAGGATGCCCCATTTGGATGCTTTCTACTCCATCAATGAACACTTTGTAAAATACTAAAAATGCACCAAAACATGTACACCCAACTCTATGGGAGATCAAGATGTCATAAGAAACTACAAATATTTCTTAGATTCAAAAGAAATGCTTTCATTTAAAGAAAAACAAAATAGTAATCCAAGAACTAGACTAAGATCGAGAGACGATCCGTTTGACATTTGTACTTGGTTCAGGAAGGACTCTGGCAGAGGAATGCTCAAAGAAGCATAAAATCTGGTCTCATTTCTCTATGATTTATCATGATAGCTGACTGACAAATTGGGTTTCAAGTCTTTTCATTTGGTTTCAATAAACTAAGGGCAGAAGCTAAAAGAATACACAGCAAGAATAAAGTTTGAAGGTCCCATATATCCAAGGAATTATAAAATCCTATACTTAGATAATCATATAATCATGTGGTGTATGTTTTATATATAACATATTGCTTAAAAATCAATGTATCGGGGCTGGAGAGATGACTCAGTGGTTAAAAGCACTGATTCCTCTTGCAAAGGACCCAGGTTCAATTCCCAGTGCCTAACAACTATCTGTAACTCCAGTTCCAAGGGATCCCACATCCTGTTCTCACCTTCATGGGTACACAGGTGCACCTACCTACATGCAGGCAATACACTCATACACATAAAATAAAAACAGTAAATAAAATATTAAGAAATTAATCTATCTACTTTAGTCCATTTTTATATACATAAAGGGACTTGGTCAGTATCAATACTGGCAAGAAAACAACTTCTTCATCTGACTAAGATCAATTTGGCAATATTCATGCCTATATTCTAATACAGTTATCTTCTAAGAAAGTAAAATTTTGAAAATTTGAAGGTAGATTATTATTTGAGATAAAGTAAGTCTATGGAGATGGTATTAAATCTTTAGTGGACAGTCAGACTATTAAAAATGTTTTGTTCTAGCTTCTCCAGTCCACACTTTAATTTCAAATTTTAAAGCATTAATAATCATATTTGAAAACAATGTTAGAGAAAAAAATTTAAAAGATATACCAAAAAGAACTTAATTATAATATACCTCTTGACATGAAAGTAAATAATATTTACATAATAATCTAAACTGAGAACTTCAGGGAGAACTGTGCTGTGTGGTGTGATGCTGGCCTAGCATGCAAAAGACCCTGCATGTGAGCCCCAACACAGTGAAATAAACAACAAAACAAATAAAAAATACACAAATAAATAAAAGTATTGAACACAAACAAGGTAGAATGTTTACACTGGCTTAACTATTTCAAAAGCAGATGATTATACATAAAAAGAAAACAAAAATCTCAGGCTGGAGAGATGGCTCAGTAGTTAAAAGCAGTGGCTGCTCTTGAAGAGGACCTGGGTTCGGTTTCCAGCACCCACATGGTGGCTAACAATGGTCTGTAACTACAGTTCCAGGGTATCCAATGTGCACTTCTGTCCTCCATGGGCACTGCACAACATGGGTACACTTACTCATATGCCACCACAACATAAATAAATCAAAAATATATTTTTTAAAAAAGAAAACTAAATCTCACTAATTACAATGACATGTGCAGATTATTTATATATTTTCAGTCTCAAACAATAATATAAATATAGTTTGGTTATATCAAAAATATACATTCGAGCAGGAACAGCGAGAGAGGCTTTGGAATAAATGATCTTACAGAGTGGTAAGTGCTAAAAGGCCCAATATATCAGTTTGCTGTGTTTACTCAGTCTTCTGGTGTTACTTAGTTTGAGGACTTCATTCACTGTTTTGCAAAAATCACTTCATATTTAAAAGGAGTAAGAACAAAGTACTCTCACAGTCAGAGGGTCCAAGGCTCCTGTTGCTTTAGTTACTTCCGTTACCTCAGTGCACTCAGTGAGGCAAGTGCGTGCCCCTAAATACTCTATCATCTGCCTTCCCAGATTCCCATATTCTCTACCTCAGAGAAGAGCAAAATGAGATCCCGAGAGCTCACACAAACTGCCACAAGCCCTAGAGTAGGCATTCGTAGGACTCATGTATTTGGCACTGTGCCTGGAACATGGTAATTGTGAGAAAATGCTTATGATTGGTGGAAGCCATTTCCAGCCCTGGCCAGTGATGCTCCTTTGGGATATGACTGTCTGACATGGATGGCTGTGCATGGAGCAGGAGGAAGGACGTGGCAGGGCATGCTCTCAGACTCTGCTGATGCTCTGCTTTGGTGCAGCTGAAACTGTTTTTGTTTTGTTTTGTTTTTAATTATTTAATAACCACATAATTAGAAGAAGCATTTCATTACAACAACATTGGCATATTCAATAACATTTTCCATAACTAAGCTTCATCTGTTTCAAAATTGGCTGTAAATTTTTAGGTTCATAGTTGAATTAATACAATTATACAATATTGTACTCAGTATAAACCTTAAAAGACATAAAATTGAATTAGGTTTTAATCTTTAAAAAAGCTCTCCATTTCATTTTAAATATAGTTTCATACAGAAAAACTCATTTTTACTGCGACTAACACTTAGATGTTTGCACATGCGTCTCTAATCTCTATATATCTGATTATTGCTAGTCACAGTCCATTACTCTCTGAGATCTTTGGCACCTGTGCATGGACTTAAAGTCATCAGGTAGATTTCAATGGTAATGTTTTTCACCTCTACTAATTAACATGAAACAAATTTTTATGCTTCTTCCTCAAATATAATTTATTTTTTATTGATTGATTTTTTGTGTGTGTATTTCATATAGAACATCCCAAAAAATCTTATTCATCTATATACCCACATCCCAAGTGGCACCCTCCCATAGCGCCCCTCCCCACTGGAGCCCATACACTCTGTCAATCCTGTTACTGTCCACTGTGTTGTCAGCGCCCCCAACCTTTACCTAGTGCTAGTCCATCTGCTGAGTCTAGTCAGCCTATCTAGATTTCCTTATTTTGGGAAGATAAGATCTTCCTCATCTAGCAACAAGCACTTGCCAATATTCCTTTAGATAAGATTGGGGTCTGCTATTCATTTTCCCAGTTCTGTGCTGGGTTGCTGTCTGGGACTCTCTTGGGCCACCCTGGCCAACAACTCAAAGGAGGGTATCTTCTGTCTGGCATTGTTTCTTGTTATGTAGCCTTTAGCTATACACAGGGACTCTTAAAGAATTGTATTGATCCCTGTAATCCTTGGTTATACTTACCTTTTGTGTGTTTAACACTATGCAGTTGGCCCAGAAAAACCTATTTATTTTTCCTCTTAAGGTCATTTGAGGATCTGTTCCTCAGGGATCACATGGGCTTGGGAGGAGCCCTTGGCTCCCTTTTTTTTTTTATTTAACAGCTCCATCTATGTGAGGATAAGTCAAAGGTCCTACTTGACCATGGCTGGCTTCAGTTGGAAGCATGGAGGAAATATGTTCTGTGTTGACTATCCTCTTTATAGACTGGACACTGGTTCAAGTCCATCTGGTAGGGTCTCCATGTCTTCCTTGATCAAGAGGACAGGTTACTTACCACAGTTACATGACATTTTGAGAGATGCTCTGTAGTCCCCTAGAACTTAGTCAACCTTGGACGGCAAGGAGCAAAAAAGTGTCCTTAAAGTCCCTCTGACAAAATTAATTTAAGCCTCAAAGTATGGCTATTAAACATCCAAGAAAGTTAGTTCCACCAATCATGTACTTTTAATTACCATGTGCTATGTAGATAAAGTTTGGGCAAAGACCAAAGGGTCTCAGATAAACCTTAACTAGACATGTATTATGTTCCTTGAGTTAGTTGTATGTATAATCTGTCAGTAAGTTGTTGGATTAATATGGCTCCCTCGGTTTTTTTTTTTAAACTAGCTAGGCCTTATTTATCTCTCACATTATCTAACCCTTCCACCATGATTTCCACATTTAAAGTGCCCCCATTCTTCCCATTTCTCCCTTCTATGGTCCCACCTCTCTTGAGCTCCTTCTTTCCCTTTATCCCCAGGTTTCCTTGTATAACCTACCTTCCCCATCCCCTTAAAATAACTCCATTTTAATCCATATCTCCCTTATTAACACCTGTTTCCTACTTATCTTCTCTTTCAGATTCTTTCTTTTCCATTACCTCCTTGGTTTCCTTTCATTATCCTGGTTCCTGTAGTTTTGTCTGGATACATACTCACTTATAAGGATCTGGTGCTAGGATCCACATATGAGGGAGAACATATGTCACTTATTTTTATGAGTCTGTTAGTTCACGTAGTATAACAGTTTCTAGTTCCATCCACTTACCTGCAAATTTCATGATTTGATCTTTCTTACTGCTGAGTAAAACTCCATCTTATAAATGAACCACATTTTCATTATCCACTCATCAACTGAGGGACACTTAGGTTGCTTCCATCTCTTAGCTATTGTGAAAAGAACAGCAACAAACATGGATGTACAAGTGTCTCTGCAGTAGGATGAGTTCTTTGGGTATATGCCAAGGAGTGGTATAACTGGGTCATATGGTTGGTTCATTTTTAGTTTTTTAAAAGTTCTCCACATTGCTTTCCATAGGGGTTGCACAAGTTTGCAATCCTACGAGCAGTGAATGAGTGTTCCCCTTTCCCCACAACCTCTCCAACATTTGGTATCATTTGTTCTCTTGATCTTAGCCAGTCTGACTGGGGTAAGATGAAATCTTAAAGTGGTTTTAATTTGCATTTCCCTAATTACTAATGATGTTGAAGACCTTTTAAAACTCTTCTTAGCCATCTTTACATCTTCTTTTGAGAACTCTCTGTTCAGTTCCTTAGGCCATCTTTTAATTGGGTTACTTCCTTTCTAGATTCTTTGTTTTTTTGAGTTTGTTATATATTCTGGATGATAAATCTCTGTCAGATGTGTTGCTGGTGAAGATTTTCTCCTATTCAATGGGTTTTCTCTTCACTTCCTTGGTTGTGTCTTTTGATGTATAGAAGCTTTTTAGTTTAATGAGGTCCCATTTGTTGATTCTTGACTTTGTTTCCTGAGCAATTGATGTCCGGTTTAGAAAATGCTTTCCTACACCTATAGCTTGTAGGTTATTGCCAATGTTTTCTTCTAACAGTTTCAGAGTTTCAGACTTCACATTGAGGTTTTTGATCCATTTGGAGTTGACTTTTGTGCAAGGTGAAAGACAGGGGTTTAGTTTTATTCTTCTACAGCTGGAGATCCAGTTTTGTCAGCACCATTTGCTGAACATGCTGTCTTTCCTCCAGTGAATGTTCTTGGCCCCTTTGTCAAATATCAGGTGGCTCAAATTACATGTACTCATATTTGGGATTCAGTTTTGTTGCACTGATCTATGGTTCTATTTTTGTTCCAGTACCTTGTTGTTTTTATGACTATAGCTCTGTAATACAGTTTAAAATCTGGTATAGTAATCTCCCCAGCATCCCTCTTGGTGCTCTGTGTTGTTTTGGCTATCTGAGGTCCTTTGTGCTTCCATATGAATCTTAGGAAGTTTTTTCCAATTCTGTGAAGAATGTCATTGGGATTTTGATTGGCATTGCATTGAATCTATAAATGGCTTTTGGTAGGATGGTCATTTTCAAAATATTAATTCATCTAATCCATGAGCATGGGAGGTCCTTCCATCTTCTTATGTCTTCTTCAATCTCTTTCTTTAAAGATTTAAATTTTTTATTGTAGAGGTCTTTAATGTCTTTGGTCAGGTTCATTCTGAGATTTTTTTTTTTTTTTTTTGCAGCTATTGTTAAAGGGAGTTTCCATTTGCTTGTTCTCTGATCAATTGTTATTGTTATATAGAAAGGCTACAGACTTTTGTAGATTAATTTTGTAACCTGCCACTTTACTGAAAGTGTTAACCATTTCTAGGAGTCCTCTGGTGGAATTTTTGACATCTCCTATATATAATATCATATCATCTGCAAAAAGCTGCAAAAAGGGATAACTTGATCTCTTCTTTTCCTATCATTACTCCTTTAATTTCCTTCTCTTGTCTTATTGTGCTTGAAAGAGTTTCAAGCACTATGTTAAAAGGCCAGGTGTGGTGGCACATGCCTTTAATCTTAGCACTCAGGAAACAGAGGCAGGCTAATCTCTGTGAGTTCAAACCACCCTGGTCTACTTAGTGAGTTCCAGGACAGCTGGGGCTACAAGGGATACCCTGTCTCAAAAAGATCAAAAAGAAACAAAAAAAAAAAAGAGTGGAGATAGTAGACAGCCTTGTCTAGTTCCTGATTTCAATGGGAATGCTTCCAGTTTCTCTCAATTTAGGATGATGTTGGCTGTGGGTTTGTTATATATGGCTTTAATTATGTTGAGGTATGTTCCCTCCAGTCCAATTCCCTCTAGGACTTTGAACATAAATGCATGTTGAATTTTGTCAAAGGCCTTCTCTGCATCTATTGAGATGACCATGTGGTTCTTGTCTTTGAGTCCATTTATATGATTTATGATGTTTTTTGACTTATGTATATTGATCTATCCCTGCATAAAGCCAACCTGATCATGGTAGATGATCTTTTTGATGTGTGTTTGTATGTGGTTTGCAATTATTTTGTTGAGAATTTTTGCATCAATGTTCATTAAAGATATAGGTCTATAGTTTTCTTTTTTGATTATATCATTACCTGACTTTGGTATTAGAGTGATGCTGGCTTCATAGAAGAAATTTGGAAGTTCTCCCTCCACTTCTATCTTTTTGAATAAGTTAAGTAGTATCGGATATAGATCCTCTTTAAGTGTCTGGTAGAATTCTCCTATAAATCCATCTGGTCCTGAGTGTTTTTAGTTGGGAGATTTTATATTACTGTTTTAATTTCCTTATATGTCTTGGTTGTTTAAGTTATTGATCTCTTCTTGGTTTAGTTTTGTGGTTCCCATACTTTTAGATACCCGGCCATTTCTTTTAGGTTTTCAAATTTAGTAGTGTATAGGTGTTTTACAGTATTCCTTTATAACGTTCAGGATCTTTTTGGTATCTGTTGTGATGTTTCCCCTTTCATCTCTGATTTTGTTGATTTGGAGGATCTCTTTCTTTCTTTTGGTTAACTGGGCTAAGGGCCTGTCAATCTTGTTTATCTTTTCAAGGAACCAGCTCTTGGATTCATTGATTCTTTGTGTTATTTTCTATATTTCTATTTCATTAATTTCTACTCTGATTTTTGCTATTTCTTCTTGTCTTCTGGGTTTGGGTTTCATTTGTTGTTGTTTTCAAGTGTCTTAAGTTGCAATGGTTAAGCCATTTATTTGTGTTCTTTCTGGTTTTTAAATGTAGGCCCTTAGAGCTATAAACTTCTCTAAAGACTGCTTTCAGTGTGTCCTAAGGGTTTTGTTGTGTTGTATTGTCCTTTTCATTTAGTTCCAAGAATACTCTTATTTCTTTCTTAATTTCTCCTTTGACCTATTCATCATTCAGAAGTTTGTTGTTTAATTTCCATGTGTGTTACTAAGGTTTCTTCTGGTGTTGATTTTAAGTTTTATTGCATTGTGGTCGGATAGTATGCATGGAATTATTTCAATCTTTTTGCATTTGTTGAGGCTTGTTTTATGCCCCAGTATATGGTTGATTTTGGAGAATGTTCCATGGGCCACAGAATCGAAAGTATATTCTTTGGTGCTTGGGTGAATATTCAATAGATGTCTGTTAGGCCCTTTGATGGATGGTATTGTTTAATTCAAATGTCTCTCTATTAATTCTCTGTCCTGTTGACCTATTAATGGAGACAATGGGGTATTGAAGTCCCCAGTATTAATGAATTGGGGTTAATCTGTGTCTTAAAGTCATGTAGTATTGTTTTTATGAAGTTGGGTGCACCAGAGTTTGGTGAATATATGTTCATGATTGTAATATCTTCTTGGTCAATTGTTCATTTGATCAGAATGAAGTGGCCCTCTTTATCTCATCTGATTAGTTTTAGATTGAAGTATATTTTGTCAGATATTAGAATTGCAATGCCTGCTTTTATCTTAGTACCATTCACTTGGTATATTTTTTTCCATCATTCCACCTTAAGGTAGTGCCTGTCCTTGAGTGTGAGACGAGTTTCTTGCAGACAACAAAAAGATGGGTTTTGTTTCTTAATCCATTCAACTAGTCTTTGTCTTTTGGCTGGGGAGCTCAGTCCATTGATATTTAAAGTTAGTAGTGAAAGATGTGTATTGATTCCTGTCGTTTTTATTTGTGTTCACATTCTTGTTGTAGCTGTGTCTTTCCATACTTATACCTTCATTAAGTTACCTTCATTAAATTTCCATACTTATACCTTCTTTCTGTTACCCCTTGGGTATAGTTGTTCCTTTCTTCAGCTCTTTGTATTATTTCAAGAAATCTCTGAAGGGCTGATTTTGTGGACTTGAATTCTTTCAGCCTATTTATGTCACAGAAGATTTTTCTTTCCCCTTTGGCTATAATAGACATTCTGGCTGGATAAAGTAATCTGGGTTGGCATCTGTGGTCATTTAGAACTGGCAATACTTTGGTCCAGGCTCTTCTGGATTTCATAGCTTGCACTGAAAAGTCAGCTGTAATTCTGATGGGTTTTCCTTTACATGTGACTTGTTTTTCTTTTGCAGCTTTTGGTATTCTTTCTTTGTTCTGTATATTTAGTGATTTTACTATGATATACCATGGAGAGTTTCTTTTCTGGTCCTATTTGGCATTCTATATGCTTCTTGTATTTGTATGGGCATGTCTTTGTTTTGTTTTGGGAAATTTTCTTCTACAGTCCTGTAGAGGATCTGGTCCATACCATTATCCTGAGATTCTTCTCCTTCCTGTATGCCTATGATTTGCAAGTTTGCTCTTTTTATGGTGTCACACAATTCCTGCATATTCCGTTCTTGTGTTTTCTTAAATTTTTCATAATCTTTGCTTGAGTGGTCTAGTTCATCCACTTTATCTTCCAGTCTTGATATTCTGTTTTCCATTTCAGTCATCCTATTTGTGAGGCTTTCTCCTGTTGTTTCTAATTGGCTTACTGAGTGTTTCACTTCCTTCTTCATTTCAGCCTGAGTATCCTTCAATATTTCTAACTCTTCTGAATTCATTTAGAAGTTTATCCTTATCTTCTTTCAGTTCTTTAATTTCTTTGTTTGTGTGTGCTTTAAATTCACTGAATTCTTTTATCATGTTTATAATTGTTCTTTTTGAATTCCATGTCCTGTGTTATCTCTAGAGGGTTCTCATCCTACTCCTTTACAGGACTGTTTGTACTTGGTGGGGATATATTATTTGGGTTTTTCATGTTATTATTTTTTCCTCTGTGACTTTGACAGGTGGATTTCCTTTGTGGTTTCTGATTTTTGTGTGAGACTCAAACCTTCCTTTTTTGAGTTTAGGTCTGTTTCTGTTTGTAAATTGTATGTGCCTTTGTGGTTTACTTGGTGGGCATGAAAAGCTGGTTGTTTAGGCTTCAGCTTCTCTCTTTTGATTTTATATTGGAGGGGCCAAATTGTTTTCATCTTGCTGCCCAGGCCTTCCTACAGAGGCCCAAGTCGGATGAGGATCAGATGCTCTCAGGCTTTCTCCTAAGGTCTGAATCCCTCCAGGAAAGAATCTGGCCTCTGGAATTTGGGGGCTGGGCTGACTTGGGACCAGGGCTCAGGAAAGATGCTGGCCCCAGTAAGTTGGTGGCTGTGCTGCCCAGGGAAGCAAATGGAGTCGGGGACGGGAAGAGTCCCAAGGGTGCCCAGGGACTACAGGGAGGAATTGGGTTGGTCTGAATGCAAAGGATCAGGAAGCAGTAAGGAGTCTGGTTCAAGAGGCCAGTCCAGAGGTCTGGGGGTGCCAAGACAAGAAATGGGCCAGTGCCCAGGCTAGGAGGAGAGATGGGGTGGGGGAGCTGGGAGTGAATGAGATTGGGGGAGTCAAGGCACAGTAGGTGCCACCGAAATTACCCACAAAAGATGCTGACCCCAGGAACTGAAACTGTATTTTCACCCAACTCATTCTTGGAACATTTTCTTCTGTCTTCTGTATGAAGATGTGATGAGAAAGGGAGATCTAGCCACCAAGGGTGTGTGGGGAGAGGGATTCAAGGCTTGCTGGGTGTAACTGCAGAGAGAGGACAGAAAGGAAGATATGCCTCCTGCTATTGGACATTTTTTTCCTGCAAAATGTAGCTAAAGATTATAAATTTGATCCTCTTCTTGTTCTCTAAATATTATAGCTGTAAGACTTAGATATGATTTTCTTCTTATTATCAAAGATTTTGCTTCCTCCTCGGTCATTTTATAATTCAAACTGTACCACAAGCATTCTTTCTTCATTGTTGCTGTTGTTGTTTATAGACAGGGTCTCCCTGTAGTTTCAGCTGGCCTGGAATTCATTATGTAGACCAGGCTGGCCTCGACCTCACAGAGATCTGCCTGCCTCTGCCTCCTTAGCGCAGGGACTAAAGTTGGGTACCACCATTCCCTGCTCCTTCTTATATGTCATTTGAGGCTTCACATAGTTTTTCATTTCAAACCAACATTGACATGCCCACCTTTCTTCCTTGCTATCCTGTGTCTTCCATCTCAAAATCTGTGCTTCTTCATTATTTACAACTTTTCCTGGTTCTATTGTCAAGGCTACAAAAGGTTTAACTTTGGCTCAAGAAGTTCTGAAAACTACTAAATAACTAATCAGTATAAGAATGAGTTAATTAAGAGGAAACCAGAGTCAAACAATTGGGAAAAAATTAGAACAATCTGTGTCTATACATTCTATTTTTGTCTTTTATATGCATTTTTATTTTCTAGTACAAAGAGTAAAGGATCAAAATTATCTCTTTAGAATTTGAAAATATCAGCAAAAATATTTTTCAGTTTTTTCTCCCTACTGAATAATGGGCAGGATTATTCAGCCAGTCCTTGCTGTGAGAATGCAGAAAATAGTATAAACCGGAGATGCCCTTTAAAGTAATTGTTTTTTTACAGTGTACATGAATACCTTGTTTGTCAGAGCTTTTGAATACTTTGTTATTTTAAAAACTCAAATTTAATCAAAAACATAAAAAATTAAAAAATAAAAAGACAAGAAGGTAAGAAATGAATTTTTTACAGTTCTAATTCCTTAACTGATGAAGACCTCCGAGTTCTTATCAAAAGAATAACCCTTTGACTGGATTTATTTCAAAAAGAAAGCTTTTGATAACCCACTCAAAGACTTCATTTTAGACTAGCAGTGAAAACAGCAGTCTTAAAGGAAAGAGGAATTGTGATTGACAGAGGAGAAAATTCAATTACTTGGAAAGTATATTTTGAGAAAACAGAATTGAAAATAATAATATATTGGTGACCCAAATGGACAAACATATTGACGCTTTAGAACCATGCTTTGCTGGACTGTTTTATGATTTGTTTTCTGTAATATTAGGCCTTTTGCTTGGAACTTGAAATCAAGCATCCTAAACAAGATGATGTGATTGTATTACTATAATCTATACTATAGTCACGCTTATTTTTAGAGTATGACAGTGGCTTAATTGGGCTGCCTATGAAAGCCTCTATATACATTGGAATATACCATTAATTAGTGTGTTCAGTAGTCTTCCACATCCAGAGCATTGGTAACTTGGAAGCCTCTGTCTTCCTTTCTCTTTGCGTACTTTCCATACGAAAGTCAATGGAGGTCAGGATGATGCTTCTCCAGTTGCTTCTAACCAGCACAGCTCCTCTAACAGCCAAGGCCAGCCACTGAGATGGGCAGATATAGCTATATCAAAGCACCTAGCTTTCTATTCTGAGGAATATATTCTCCCCTGACCTGTCCACCCTGGGTACCAAGAGTGATGAAAATGGCAAGCCTGTGTTGTCAAGTAACACGAAGGTGACAAATGACACTCTTCCCCAGTGCTAAATACTGTGTTCTAAATAAAAGAACAGAAATATACGCACAAAGTAAAATCTGAAATGGTACGACCATATAAATTTATATGGTACAACCATATAAATCAAGAAGTTTCAGTTCCCTCTCTCTGAAGCCACCAATACTGACTCATGTATTCCTAGATCCCACGGTAAGTGCAGTCAAGGGTCTCAGGTATGTTCTCCTACTAGTTACCAATCACTGCCCTGTAAAATGTACATCAGCACATGTATGATGTACCTTACTTATTGATGGAAAAGCCTCATCAATCATTTTATAAACATACCTACTCATGTAATTGTTTATAAAAATTGAATCCTATATACAAACATGCTATATTAATATAAAGAATACTCTTAACTAATTACTTAACACTGTTTTGTTTGCAAATACTTAATGTATATCCCAGATGATATATATTAATGTGCTTTTTAATTTTTGCAATAGGGTCATGCTGTATATTTTAGACCCACCTCAAATTTGCAATTCTCATACCTCAGCCTCTCAAACTCTGGGAATACTGGGATTCTAGGTTTGTGCACCACACTTTTATATCATTGGGTGAGTTTCTGACTCAGTAGTAGACCACTTGCTTAGCATGTTCAAGACCTTGAGTTCAATCTCCAGTACAGAAAAAAAAATTGTCAGACTAAATGCATGTCTTTTTAAAATTCTAAATTTATTGAATTGCCATTTCAAAAGCAGCATCAATTTGAGCTTCTGACACTTTTGTGAATGCTTGATATCAGAACTTAACTTTTCCCAATCTGATAAATGAATATGACACTGTAGCTCTCTTTTCCATTATAGTTCTTTAACATGATAACCTTGAGAAATTTATTTAAATATTACAGTTCTTTTTGTATATTTCATTGTGATCTTCTCCTTGTGTTTTTTTTAATTATCCTCAAATATATGAAACCCTCGACATATTAGTTTATCAGTTTTGCATATGGGCAATCCTCATGGGACTCTCTTCTGATGTCTGAAATGTGACAGCAAAGGGGAAAGAAAAGGAATCATGAAGATGATAAAAAGCAAGGAAAGTGGATCTCTATGAATTCCAGGCCAGCCGAGGCTACAGGGAGACCCTATCTCAAAAATCACTGCCTGTCAATGTTGGCTCTTGAAATCCTGATGTGAGGAAGAAGGAAAGCAATCCACCAGAGCTGACAGATACTGCATATGGTATACAGCACAGACTCAGTGACAGCTACCATCCCTGTGACCTAAATGTTGGTCATCCCTGTCCAAGAGGACTAGCACACCATCTTTTTCCAATGCACATCATTACTTGGAGACTCTACCTTATATTTACATTTTACATTCCATGGAGCTAACTAAGGAATTAGCATGCATCTCTCAAAAGAAACATGTATCACAGGATAAATAACTATCAAAAACATATTCAAGAATGCTGGAGAGATGGCTCAATGGGTAAAGAAAAGTATGAAGACTAGTGTTTATGTGGAGACCAGGCTCCATGTAAACGCTAGGCATGGTAGCAGGCCTATAACCCAAATATTGGGGTAGAGAGAAGAGATTCTTGGGGCTTGCTGATCAGTCAGTCTAACCAAAATGGTGAGCTTCCGTTTCAATGAGAGACTGTGGCTCAAAAATTAAAGTGGATGGTAACAGAGGAAGACACCCAAGGTTGACCTCTGGCTTGTACAGGTATGCACATACACACACAGGTGCATATACAGATGCACATATAAATGCACACATATTCATGCATACATTCATACACCATACACATTTTGCATATGTGTAGTTTTACCAAGAAGTAGTTCACTTTATCCAGTGAGGAGAAGCATAGGATTTTACATATTTTGTTTTTCCAATTCCACTGTTCACTAATCAATGATGAAAGAAAAAGAGTATGGATAATTAATGCCTTTCAATCTTAAGATATACTTACAGTTTATTGGACCTCAGTAAGATTTCTAGGCTTACCTTTTTCTCTCAATGAATTGAGCCTTTACTTTCTTTCCCCTCAGTGATTTCATGGTTCTTAGTACAGTTACACTCTAAACTACAGAGTTATTATTACAGTGTAAACTAACTTAAAGCTTAGAAAATGTTAATAAAAATAACAAGCGAGGGGCTAGAGAGATGGCCCAGCAGTTAAGAGCACTGACTGCTCTTGCAGAGGACCGGGGTTTGATTCCCAGCACCCACGTGGTGGCAAACAATCACCTGTAACTCTAGTTCCAGTTGATCTGATGCCCTCTCTGACTTCCATGAGCATTGCACAACACAGGTGCACTTATATACATGCAGGAAATACACTCCTATACATAAAATAAAAACAAATAAAATATAAAAAGGAGATATTGAAATAGGATATTCTTATCAACAATTACATATGAGATTTTGAAAAGCTAACCCAATGATACATTTTGATAATGATTTTTAAATAACAAAAATCAGTGGGCAGGATATCAAAAATCCATTTTTAAAAAAACTCAATAGAAGGCTAATTCTTTGACCTTTCTAAACCATAGGAAACCATCAGATAAAGACCAAATACCAAGAAGAAAATGTAATGGTTAAACATTTTGAAGAATCTAATGACAATAAATACATAGATTTTATGCAGAGTTATGTGACTTGGTGGATGACAATAAATGCTTACATCAATGTTCTTGATTTCTGTTAATTCAATGTTAAAATGAATTGAAATTGAATGACCAAGAAACAAATTATTTTGTCCCTCTTTTGACTTATATTCACAGAAAATCACAACCAACTAAACGGCTTGACAGCCAGGTTAGAAAGTGCTGATGTTAGAAATGGTGACCTCCTTCAAGCTCTGAATGACACTTTGGGAAAGTTATCAGCCATTCCAAATGGTAAGCATCCCAGCCCCTGCACACTGTGTCCGCTGATCTGTACTTTTGAAGCACTTTGTTGACTCCTACCAGTTTTCTAACATTGCACTTGTACTGTTGTCAAAAAATAGACACTGGTGTCTTACTTGTGAATTATTCTTTTGAGAATGAGTAACTAAACCACATTTAACATTACGATGGTACTTTACTCTTTGTTGCCTTAGCCGGCACACATAGACTATGTTATAAAAAGGAAGATATAGACATCATATTATTATACTTTCTTCCATGTTTCAGTCTGAGAAATCTTGCATTAGTGGGAAAGAGTAAAAGCACACACATACTCTTTCAGTACTGGTATAGTATCACACAGTCACACTTTACATGAGAGCCCCTTCAGCAACAGACAAGAACCTATTGCCTGCCAATTCTTGGCAAAATTGAACTCCTTAGCTCTTCCAGGTTTCAAAACCATTCATTTCATTATATTGTCAGACCTATTAGAACTACTTAAAATTATTGTTTGATATTAGCTCCTGAAAGTACATATTCTTTTAGGAATATTATTTTTATATTTTACTTGTGGGATGCAGTAATGAAGTTTGTAAATCATAAGTGGTTACTACTCAGTGTGCTATGGTAAGCATATACAATCTCTCATGCTAATTCTCCAAGGCGGATAGCATTATTGTCTTCAGTTTCCAAGTGAGGAACTGAGAAACAGGATAGTAAAGGCAATTACTTAAGTGGCACTTATAAGATCTGAACCTTGCAGTTTATCTTCACAGCCCATAGCCTTAACCACCAAGACAGATATGCTGGCATACATCTTTTTGCTCAATTCTGTGGTTGTGATTCCGTCTCTGTGATTAAATGATGGATAGGAACAACTTAAAGGAAGAAAGATTTACTTTGGCTCATTATTTTAGTGTATGTTCAGCTAACCCCTTGACTATAGCTATGTAGTGAGACAGAATATGACGATGGAGCATGTGTTAGATGAGGCTACTCCTCTCAGGGAAGCCAAAACACAGAGACAGAAGATGCTGGAAATAATAGAAACCCTTCAAATGCATGTCTTCAGTGGCTCACTTCCTCCAGTCAGGCCCCACCTTCTTCTCCATGGTTCCCCCAATAATGCCATCAAATGAGGAATCGATCAGTAGATGAAGGCAGATGAAGGCAGAACTCTCATTGTCCAAACACTTCCCAAGTCCCAGCTCTAGAGATTTCAACACATGAATCTTTAAAAGTCATTTCATGCCGGACGTAGCATATGCCTTTAATCCCAGCACTCGGGAGGTGGAGGCAGGTAGATCTCTGTGAGTTCAAGGCCAGCCTGGTCTACATAGTGAGTTCCAGGACAGCAGGGGCTACAGGGAGACCCTGTCTCAAAAAGACCAAAAAAAAAAAAAAGTCATTTCATATTCAAACCACAAGAGCAACATGTGTTTTGCATACAAATTATGTTCAGAAAATAAGGACGAACATTTATACAACACAGAAAATACTAAAATTTAAATGTTCTTTTTTCCTTCACAGTAAAAAGCTATTGAGTAACTTTTCAAGTTTTCATGGAACCTCTTGAATAGTAAGAACCAGCCAAATTCCCAATGTAAAAATCAAATAGAAATGCAAAAGCATGTGTTCTAATATTCTTTAAAAAGTCTATTCTAAAATTAAAACATTCATTTTCCTTCTATGGAAAGACAGATCAAGCCTGAAAAATGGTTTTGATGCAGCTAAATGACTCATGTGGATAAATACCTCTTTTTAATATGTTCAGCAGCAAATCACAATATGCCCTTGTTCTACAAACTTTTTGAGTATCACTTTCCTGTTTCAAAACCTAATCAGGCATTCATCACAGGGGTCCCTGAGAAAAATTTAATTTAGCTAGAAACTTGCTTCATTTGCTACAATTGAATGAGGCATAGTTCAGCCCTTCCCCTCTGTAAATGTGTCTCTGAGGTCAGCCAGCCACAGCCTTTTTCTGACAAATATGCATGAAAGCATCAACTGCAGACCCTTGTTTTGTTTCTCATCTCCACTTCTGCCAACAGACACAGCTGCTAAGTTACAGGCTGTTAAGGACAAAGCCAGACAAGCCAACGACACAGCGAAAGCTGTACTGGCCCAGATTAAAGACCTGCACCAGAGCCTGGAAGGCCTGAAGCAAAACTACAATAAACTAGCAGACAGTGTGGCCAAAACAAACGCCGTGGTGAAAGATCCATCCAAGAACAGTAAGAGATCCTTTTTCACTGTGATGATGTCATTTATGTCTTCACACCATAAAAGCGTCTTAAGTGCTGGAGCTAGAAAAAGCCCTCATGGTGGTACCCTCTCTCCTAGTGTTGATGTAAGGATTGAGTGTCCTGTACTCTCAGACTCCAAGTGTCCCAGCTTGCCTGGGTGCCTTTTCATTAAATTTTGTCCAATCAAGAAGAGACTAGGAGTTCTCAAAGTCTGCATGTTATTTGGTATAAGGGTGATGAAAACTTTTTAATCCACTGGTGTAATTGAAAATAAACTTATGCTCAGGTGATTATATGCTCACATTTGAAGTTTCAAGGAGCACAGAGGTTAAGGAACAAACTCATTAGCAGGCCTGCTAGAGCAGGACACCAACTTGAAATGCATTAACATTTGAATTTTTTGTGTATTCCTTATTTAGAGTCCAATTACTTAATTCTTGGTAGAAAATAAACCATTTATCTAGTCTGTAAACAAAGTCTTCACATCTTTTACATAGTGCATCAAGTTTTATTGACTTACTAAGAATTTACTAAGTAAAAACTGAAATTAATAAAATGATTTGTATTTAGTTACATATAGTCATTACTTTATGATACCTGTCAAAATATTTCATCATGAATTTTCTAATTTCTCTTTGTTTTACTTCCATATGAAATTACCTGCAGAAATCAGTATGTATATGTTTACTCATATGCTTTTTCATAACTTTAATGCTTCAATGTATGTTGCAAAAGGCTTTGGCTTTGCCTATAACCATGGACATGTACTGCTTTAAGCATTGCGCAGCTGTTCCTTCTACCCTCATAAAAAGAATCTTCCTCCACATAAGTGTATAGATATATTTGATACAAAATATTTTAATGGTGCTATGAAAAACATGGTGAAATATCAGAATCTCAGTCACATAAACATGGAAAACTGACTTTTGCCACAGATTGAGACAAATTACAGTGGCTCTGATAACACAAATTCAGCTACTTGAGCTCAAAGGACTTTCCTATGCTTGTATTAAATAAACTAGATAAAATAGTCTATGTTGTTGCTTTTCCCCTAAAGCTCATTTTCTTTCCCTTCATATAAATAATTATTCTCAACTTCTAATAAATTACATTTGGAGAAGTACATAATAAAATTTGGTCTTAACAATTGAGAAACATTGAAATGCAAAAATATTCTCTCTTGAACATCTCGTAGTTTAAATTTAAAGTCACAAATAGGGACTGGAAAGATGGCTCAGTGGTTCAGAGCACTGGCTGCTCTTGCAGAGAATCCGGATTTGATTCCCAGCACCCACATGCCAGCTAACAACCATCTGTAACTCTAGTTCCAGGGGATCCAATACCGTCTTCTGACCTCGGCAGGCCATGCATGACATGGGTATACTTACATCCATGCAGGCAATACACTCATACACATAAAAATAAATAAATAAAAATTAAAGTCACAAATAAAGCTGAAAAATAACTAGGAAAATAATTATAAAATCAAGCATATCAATATCTGAAGAACAGGATCAATATAATGTAGACCGATTACATAATTAGGCAGACATTGCAATAAGTAATCTTAAGCCATCACTTAATAAATTAGAAAAAATGAAACTGATGTAAAGAAAGAAAAGATGATAAATTGGAATACAGAAGATAATAGAACATATTACTGGCAGTTTTAAACAAGAAAAAAAGCATAAGCCAGCAAACCCCACAGGAGATAGAGCTAGCTAAGGGAGAAAAGTTAACCCTAAAAAGACCACTTAGCAAAGTGCTACACCAATACATGTATAACCTAATACACACAGATAAAAGCATTCTTTTATCAAAATTTATTTTGAGACATTATTTTAAAATCTACTCAGTCAAACAATTAGAGAAGAAAATGAGAAATATTTTCAAACACTGCTATACAAGAAAGCTTCACACTCAACACCACAGAGGTATTTCTCAAACTGCCAAGAAGAAAATTTCCATATGGCTTAAGCTGCTTCAAAAAACAGAGGTAAAGGAAGGAGGGAGAATCCCCAGTTCCACCTGGAAGCATTTGTTAAAGGCTTCTGGGAGATTTAAGAGAACAACAGTGGTTATTTTATTTACCTTAGCCTAAGTAGTCTTTGCTTAGCTCCTTTTTCTCATTGTTGTGAATCTAACTCTAAAACTCAGTTTCCCTCAAATCTAGAGTTATTTGTAGAATATAAAGTAACATTAGAGAGTTAAAGGGAAGAGTAAAGCGGACAAGGATACAAAACAAGAGGTTAACAGTGATACATGCTATGTATACATGACAAGGACTTTCATCCATGCAATCATTTCAGGGAGGAAAAAAAAAAACACTCAGGTCTTGATCCAATAATGTTAACATTCGTTCCACATTTTATAAACACCACTAACACCATTATTTATATGAGATCAAAATAACTACTTCAAAACATAGTTTAAAATGATAGATTATTGGATTGAGAATTGAGCTCAGTGGTAAAATGCTTTGCCCAGCAAGCACTGGGCCCTGGGTTCAGCCTCCAGCATTAAAAAGAATAAACTAAAATAAATGATAATTTATCTTCATGTAAACATATTGGATTCAGCCTAAGGATTAGTTTTCAGCCAAATAGCAGATTATTCATAGTCTAACAGGACAGGTAGCCTTGGACCTTGCAGAGTTCTTCAGGGTCACAATGACAGAAAGCTGAAGAATCCTCAATCAGATAACAAATGACATAGTTTGGATAAGACTGCCAGCATCCTAGCGATAGAATAATTGGGTTTTCACATGTTATATGACCTCCTGTGCAAAGCATATACTAAACATCTATGGATCAGTGATAACTTTCAACTCTTTTGGGGTTGAGAATTTTGAAATTGCCAATATTCAACTTTTTGTGTAACCTACAAAAATAGCAGTTTAATGTGATTCAACCTAATATATAGTGCAGAATGACCAACTATTCAAGATGAAATTGAACTGCAGCTTGAAAGATTTAATTAAAGTGTAACAGAGGCCTTCAGTCTAAGAGTTGTTCAACATTGAAATGTTCTTCGGGCCGCATTTCAATAGCTTCTCTCTTAAAGATATGCAAAGAAAGAGAGTTTTTCAAAAATCAAACCTCTCGCACAAAATTAGCTTTCTTCCAAAGAAAGCTAATTTTGTGCGAGAACTTTGATTTTTAATTTAGTTTGTGCTTGGACAGACCAGGTGATATTTTAAAGATGCTTCCTTTTCATTTTTCTGTGGTTTAAAGTACTATTCCATAAAGGTTAGCTTTAAGGCTGAAGCTTAAAGGTAAGCACTTAATTAAGCTTATCATATTTTCTGTCTTTAATGGTAATTTTCACCTTAATCACAAAGCCAAAGACATTTTCTAACACCTCCTCTGGCCTGCTTGATTCTCAACTAAAATATTCACAGTTTGCCTCACACACCCTTTCGGCTGTCATGGCCTTGCCTTTATCACATGAATAACATGAAATAGCTTAGTAAATTATGTTACCTGCTGTTCTCATTTTTACATCTGTGTGTGTGTGTATGTGTGTCTTTCTCTCTGTCTCTGTGTGTGTATCTGTGTATGTATGTGTGTCTTTCTGTCTGTCTCTGTGTGTGTATCTGTGTATGTCTGGATATGGGTCTTTGTTGCTCTACATGTATTGGTGTGTATCTGTGTGTCTGTGTCTTGTGTCTGTGTGTGTGAATCTGTATGTGCCTCTTGTGTGTGTATCTCTGTGTGTGTGTGTATGTTTGTCTGTATATCTGTTCATGTACTGGTATGTGTCTGAGTGTATCTGTGTGTCCATATGTGTGTCTCTGTGTGCATCTGTATGTGTCTGTGTGTGTATTTGTATGTGTATATACAAACAAATATTAATTTTGCTTTATGCAGTTGCAGATGCAGATGCCACTGTGAAAAATCTAGAACAAGAAGCTGATCGGCTGATAGATAAGATAAAACCCATCAAGGAACTTGAGGATAACTTAAAGAAAAACATCTCTGAGATAAAGGAACTCATAAACCAAGCCCGGAAACAAGCCAATTCTGTAAGCTTTTCTTATTTTCAGAATCAGGAACTGATTATAAATGTTAAGATTAGTCCCAGAGGAATGTCTGCCCCAGCATACCTCCTAAGTTACTTCGTAAACTTGGAGCTATTTTAGGTAGGAAGGAAGAAAAAGTGAGACTCATGCCTTACAAATCTCAAAGCCATTTCCTGAAAAGGATGATCAGTACTTTCTGTTTGAGAGTTAGGAATTCTGATGTATTTTATTATTGTTTTAATAGACTAATACAAATAGCACAAATTAAAAGCTTACTCTCGCATACTACAAGGAATAGATGAGCACTCTACTCTTGAAAAATGTGAAAAAGCCAATGAGTGAGGTTGCAGCCTGAATAAATTAACAAGGTTTTATGGAGAAATAACTAAGAGGAGCCGTTATTTCCATTGTAGTGTATTCTTTTGCCTGAATTTTTTTATAAACCACAAAAGTTACTTTTGTTACCGTATCTAATTTTTTTTTATATATTTTTGGAGTAAGTATAGGAAATATCTGACTTGAACTTTTGCTCTATATTTACCCAATTAGAAACTCCACAAGGATAGACGCAGAACTTTCTAGAAAAAATCCTGCTAATGAGCTAATATTTTTTACATTTGTTTCTATCTTCCTGGTCTTCGTTCTCCTTCCACCATATGGATCCTGGGGATTGAATGCCAATCATCAGCATTGGCACCAACCCCTTTACCAGCCAAGACATCCATAAGCCCTCAACTGGAATATTTAAATGCCAACATGAAATTATATATATATATTTATATATATATAGTCAAACTATGGTGACTTTAAGTATAATTTTTGTAAATTTTTATTTATTATTTTTATTTTATATGTATGCATGTATTACCTGCATGTATGTAAGTGCACTCCTGTCATGCAATGTCCCCAGAGGTCAGAAGAGGCTGTCAGATCCCCTGGGACTGTAGTTACAGACAGTTGTTAGCTACCATGTGGGTGCTGGGATTCAAACCTGGTTCTTCTGCAAGAACAACCAGTGTTCTTAACTGCTGAGCCATCTCTCCAGCCCCTAAGTATAATAATTTTTAATAAAACACTTTTTAATATTGTCAAGTTTCAACTTAAGCTTCCATAAAATATTATTTTTCTTTAAAGCACTTTCAAGCTAGAATGATCAAAAAAATCTCTTTCATGATCAATGAATTAATACTTTTTAATAATGACCAAGATTATATCTGAGTGGTATTATATTTTTCCCTCCATGGGTATACATATATGTGTGCTTGTGTGTATGTAAGACATCTAAACAAGGCCAAGACAATAAAGTTCAAGGTGAATACTGACAAGGACCTTGACTCATTGAAGAAAATTATAGAAAATGACAAATTAGAGAAAAGAATATAATGTAAGCTCTGAGTAAAGGAAGCAGCGATGTGATCTGAGAAGATGCATATCCATCTATAATATGAAAACTATGTAATACGGTTGACAGGTGATCATTATGTAGGCAAAGTACAAGGTGAAATGAAACTCAATGCTACAAGCTTCATGAAAGATTTTACACAATGAAGAAAATGCATCTCTATGTTCAGTGCTTTTTCCTGAGAATAATGCAAGGATGAATTAGGCAGATATTTCTCTTGCAAAACTGATAATGAATAAAAGAAATAGGGCATAATATTAATTACTTGTCTCATCACTGCAAATACTATCTGACAAACTCACCTTAAAGATGGAGAGGTTAATTTTGGCTTACAGTTCTTAGGTATACAGTCTGTCATTCAGAGAAGGTATGGGAACAGAAACGGAAGGCAGCTGGTCACATCATGTTTACAATAAAAAAGTGGAGAATCATGAATGCTATACTCAGCTTTCTTTCCCTTTTGATTCAATTGAGGATCCCAGCCCATGGAATGGTACTGTTAGAGTGGGTCTTCCTACCTCAGTTACCTTCATCTAGATCCCCTATAGACAAGCTCGATACTTTCTCTTTAGTGAGTCTAGATCTTTTCAAGTTGAAAATCAGTATCAAACATTACAATCGATCCTTTGTAAACTTGACACTCAATCACTTTTAAGGCATATCTTCTACGTCTTGTCCCTTTATTCTCTTTGCACTCATATAATGCAAAATGCATTCCATCCAACTTCAAAACTCTCCATAGTCTTTAACAATTCAATGCTATTTAAAATTCAGTCTCTTCTGAGACCTAAGGCAATTTTTGAACTGTAAGCCCCTATAAAATGAAAAAAAAGTTCATGTATTTCCAATATATATTGGCATGATTAACATTCCTACTCTAAAATGGAAAAATGGGAGCATAACAAGGAATAATTGGACTAAAGCAAAACTGAAACCCAGCAGGGCAAGCCCTGCAGCTCCATGTCCAGCATCTCGAGCTCGTGATGGAATTATCTGAGCTACAAAGGGCTTGGATACCCCCAATCATCCAGCTCTGCCTCTACAGCACACACAGTTTCTCTCTTAGGCTCCACTCCACTCCTATAGCTTTCCTTAATGGGCCTCTGATGATTCTTGCATGTCCAACATCCTGGGATCTCCATTGAAATGTAGGCTTCACCATCATGGTTTCATGCTCCAAACCCCCAACATATTGGCTAGCCTCGGTCCTTCTCTGGAACCATGATGAAAGACTCCATGCCTACCTCAGTAGGCATATTTTATGCCTGCTAAACCAATACCTTATGGTTGATGTTGTCAAGTTTCACTGCCAGCTGGGGATGGAGCCTGGCACCTTTGTACCTCAGTTGTATCAACCTTTATTTGTTGACCCTGGGGAAACACGTCCCTACATAGTTTTCCTCCATAAACAGGGAGTGTCATCTCATGTTAGGCTCACTGATGCCCTTCAAATTAATTTGCATTTTCACAAGTTCGAAGCTTTTATGAGTGGGGTCTTGTCCTCAGGACATCATTCCTATTGTCCCAGTGAAGAGCAGGAGGATTTTCTTTATCATATATAGCCAATTTTTCAGCACCTGTCTCAGCTACAACTTTAAACTTGCTCAAACTCTCTTCCTTCACAAACCACATTTTTATATCTTTCTGCCCCACTTGTTGCTCTTTTTCACAGTAGATCTAAGAATGATAGAAAATTGCCATGCCATGGCCAGAATACTATTTCCACCTTAAAATTTTCTCTGCCAACCACATTAGTCCATTACTTTTCACATTCACCCTCATGTAAGTTCTCAGAATACAGGCAGACTGCCACAGATCTTTTGCAAAAACCTGACCTAAATGGCCTCTAGTCCAGTTCCTGATAGAGCCCTTGTTCCCCTTCTGAAACCTCATGAGCCTGGTCTTCACTGTCCACATTTCTACCAACCTTCTGGTCTTCTAAATTTCTATCATAATGGCCCATGAAGCTCTGCTTACAGTGTTTGAGGTCTTTTCTACTCCAAAGTTTCAAACTCCTCTACAGTCTTCCTTCAGGCCTGTTCTGAAGGCATAAGAGCCCCATGGTCAAAAACACAGCAGTGACACCTCTTCTGCTACCAATTTTTTATTAGTTACTTGCCTCATTGCTACAAAAAAAAGAGTACCTGATAAGAGCAGCATGAAGAAAGAATTTCTTTTGGCTTTAGTTTCAGGGTATACATTCTGTCATGGTAGGGAAGGAGCCTAGGGCAGCTGCTCACATTGTCAGGAAACAGATAGATAAATGCTTGTTCTCAGCTCACGATCTTTTTATGCCTTACAGAACTCAGGCCCAAGAAATGGTACCACAAACAGGACAAGTTTTCCCAGCTCAAATAACCTAATCTAGGTACCCTACAGGCATACCCATAAACTTGTCTGTTTAATGATTCTACAGCCCAGCCAAATGACAATATGAATCATTGCATGCCTGTATGCAAACAATTCTAAGATAATGAAGAATATGGTGCTGCATAGCACTAGCTTTCTGAAAGGTCACTTCTAGTAGGATCAGAGGGTTTCCCAAAGGGAAAGATGTAAACCAAGTCTTAAAGTAAGATAATGTTAGGTAGTTAAGAGCAGCAGTAGAGATCAAGCTGTGAAACTTGGCAATAGATTGGACAGAGACAGGGGAAGGAAGCTTTGAGGTCAGTTCATGAAAGAGCTACTTTATCAGGAGTAATTGGATTATCAGAAATGTCAATGGAAGCCAGGTATCATCAGCCAATTTGGGGATACTGGAGATGGAACCCACTGCCTCCTATGTGCTAAGTGGGTATTCTACCACTGAGCTGTATCCATAGCATTGTCAGTCCTTAAATGGAACATCAAGCCAAGTTCACCATTTGGTAACAACTGTGCTTAGGATGATCCCCATTGGTGAGAATAAGCAAAGTGGTTTAAGTATGAAACATAGTATTAACCAGAGCTGTGCTTTTTTAACATGAATACATAAGTACTTTATAGGGCAGGGCTATAAGAGAAATCTTAAAGAAAACCTGATTTCTAACAAAAGAAAGCAAGTGAACAATGTGTTTTACCTAAATATATAGTGCAAAGTTAGCGTTGAAGAAGTTTCGTTTTGTTTTAATTTTTGAGACAAAGTCTAGAACTCACTATGTAGACCAGGTTGGCCTTGAATTCCCAGAGATCTGCTTATCTCTACCTTCAGAGTACTGGGATTAAAGGTGTATGTATACCACCACACCTGCTTTAAAGAGGTGTTATTAACAGTCTTACAGGAATCACACATTTAGTCAGTTTCTGATTTAGTCACCATCTGAGAAAAATATGAATTTTTCATCTTTTTTTCTTTCTCTTTCTTTCTTTCTTTCTTTCTTTCTTTCTTTCTTTCTTTCTTTCTTTCTTTCTTTCTTTTTCTTTCTTTCACAGGGTCTTCCTAGTCCCAGCCTTTCTGGAACTCACTAATACGCACCAAGCTAGCCTTGATCTTACAGAGATCCACCTGCCTTTGTCTCAGAAGGACTAGGGCTAAAGGTGCATGCCATCTGGCTTTTATTTCTTTCTTATAAGAAATGGGAAATTCTACCCATTTTCCATCAGAGCTCTCCTCCTCCTGGCAGAAAAAGGCAACATTTTCACATGTACATGCATCAGCATATCTAAAATGACAAAGAGAAAGAATAGTCTGAAATAGTGATAAGAATAGTCTTAAATAGTGATAGAAGAGTAACCATTACCCATTCCTTTCAAGGAATTCATTCAATTTTAAAAGTGGAAGTTACAACAATACACATTGCTTTTGTAATCTATTCGGTTGAATGCTAGAAATACTGAATATTAGAAATATCTAAGCAGCCATTCAGAGGAATTTTATTCTAACTGAAAGTTTTATTTCCTTCTTTCTCCTTTCTTTCTTTCCTTCTCTCTTCTTTCCTTCCTTCCTTCCTTCCTCCCTTCTTTTCTCCCTCTTCCCAAACAACTCCTCCTCCTCCTCCTTTTTTTCTTCCTCTTCCTTATTTTTGGTTGTTGCACTAGTGATTGTACTCAGGACCTGTCATTTGCTAAGCAAATACTAAGTTACATTCCCATCCCTTGAAGATTACATCTTCTGACATGTAAATTTATCTGCAACTTGACAAGGGCATCTAAATTTGACCCTCACATACTCAATATTAAAATTAAGAAAAACATTTATTCCTTATGCATTTATTTTATTTTTACATCTATTTATTGGAGAAGTACATGCCACAGTGCACATATGGAGGTCAGAGGACAACTAATGGTGGTCCATTCTCTTTTTCTGTCATACAGGTCCTACAGATCAAACTCAGTTCATTAAGTTCAACAACAAACACCTTTACCCTACTGAGCTATCTCACCAGTCCAGGAAAGACATTCTTACCTAAGAAATTAAACACATTTATTTCTAAGTAGTTTCCTTTTAATTTGTTGATTGTATAATTGAGTAGCTATTGCTGATTTTATATAGATGACATGTTGCTAGATGAAAAATACAGTGAAAATCAATTATATAGCATAATGGTATATCCTGTAATGTTTAATTTATTATGATTAGCCGGTAAATAATGCTGTACAAGAAACAACTTAGAAACATCTAATTTACTCATATTTTTAGAATTCTTACCAAGTTGTTACATTAGAAATATAGTAATTGGTATAGCAAAACTTCCCAATAAGATATTTGTATTTTAGAAATTTCACCACTCTTAAAAGGATATGTTTCCCTTAAAGAGATGTATAGATATTATATTTTGATTTGTCTCCTGTAAGTTGATTAAAAATTCATCTATAATTGGAAATCACACTGTATTTACAAGAGGCAATTTGTAATTATGAACTATTTGGCAACAGTTTACGAGATGGTGGAGTCCAGTAGGGTATGCTGGGTTCATCAGGTGTCACAGGCACCTACTGTGAAGGGCAGGGCTCATGCTGGATGCCTGAAATTTTCATGTTTGGGGAATTTATTCAAAACCAGAAACCAGAAAACAGCTAGTTCAGAAGGTGTCTATATGCATAATAGAAATAGGTTGCTTTACAATATTAATTGCTAAAACACTGAACATACCAATGTGATTTTCTTCAAAAACTCATACTTTTTAGGTATTTAAACTATGCTATAAAGTACATTTGCTATAAATCGAAGTGAAATGAAGCTGTTCACTTTGAAAGTGACCACACTCGGGCTGAGTTCTCGGGTGCAGCTTCAGCTGTTCACTTGAGCACTGTGTCTTTTCTCCACAGCACCTCCTTCAGTGTCCCAGTTCTGAACTCCATTATTTCTACCATTGTCGTATAGACAAAGTCTGAAACCTGTCTTGTGGCCAAATGGTCACACAGTCCACATACTCAATCATTTCATCCCTAAGCAATAACCAACAAGCATTAATTGAGTTCATCTAAGAAACATGTATTATTTAAGAATAAAGTAGTCATAAGATGACCTTAGAGGTAAATCTATAAAGCATGTATGAAGTAAAGATAAAACAGACTACACACGGTTTCTTTTCATTACTAATCAAGTCCCACTATGATTCTGAATGTGATTTCCTGCCAGGGATGGTTGAGTCTATTATTTAATTCTATTCATGAATTGTGTTCAGATCTTGATTTCTTGTTCTCTTTGATCCTCTTATGATATCAAGGGCATTTATGACTTGCCTCAGATACTAAATCTGCTCAATTCCAGTCTTTTCTCATGAAGTTTTTGGTTCACTTGCTACAAGTTCCTGAAAATGTACTATACATTATACCTTTCCTTGAATATTACAGATATCTGAAGACTGCATTTTTCCCTACCTGCCTTCTATTATACTGTCTTCCCTTTGTGTTGCTTTATCCTTTTCATCTGTGAGCTCTTGGGTAACTCTTTGCACAGCTGTGTCTCTGCCACATGACATTCTTTGCCAACTCCCATTGCACTCTATTTCGCAGTATTAACACGCAGGGTAAAACTTTATGTTCCCTGGCGCAGGTTTTCTGTAATTCATTTTGATTCAGCTACTTTGTACCACATAGAAAGAAAATTTCATCATAAGTGAAGCAAAAAACTCACTTTCTAACTGAAAACCACAGTACTAAGACCAACTTACAAGGACACAAACCAAATGTTCTGAGATCCAAAATGATCTTTGGTCCTGATCAATCAGTTGAAGGCTGGATCACACCCTGGAGGGGACAATGGCACAAAATCATCTAAGTAGATTTCCTAGACCATTCCAGCTTCAGACAACCAAAAAAAGCCCATTTTGTCCCAGAGTAGTTTCCTCTGCATAGATTGTTTAGCATATCAGGATAGGAAACAGTTGCCAAGCACATGGCCTATGTCTACTGGAGAACTAGCAGATCTATCTTTTCAGTGGAAGTTCCCAAATGTGAATTCACATGCTTTTCAGTACCCAAATATCTCTCCTTCATTTTTCTTTTATGAATACAACCAATTCTGCATTTAACATCTCCTCAGACTAATAGAGAGGAGCCACAATGTTCCCTGCCCTCACACCCAAATGTGACTCTTGAAGGCACCACCTTATCTTACCATAGTATGGAGTTTGGTTTGGTAGCCTAGTTTATCTTCTATGGAGTCTGCACAAATTTCTCATAGAAATAATAATACTAGTTGGTGCTTCTCCAAGTCTGCTATATGAAAAGCAGAACGTGCAGGAAGACATGGACAAATGGAAGGTCACTGCTGTGAAGGCCTGCAGGCCTCCCGAACTTGGACATCTGGGGAAGTGGCAAAGCAGTTCTCACATCTTCTTTGGCTCTGCCTCCTACTTGGAGCACCATCAATCACCAAAGTAACAGCTACTCTGCATCCAGTCAACTACAGTGCTATCTGAAAAGTACATCTCTGATGGTGATTTTTGTACCTGGCCGAAAGGAAATTAAATCCAATAATCAAATAGTGTTATTTGTGATTGAACGAAGGCTCCTTGAATACAAGTAAAAATTGGCATGAACAGTGTCATTCTATTCACAGAAGGATTCCATTCTCAGCAATTTATAGTAATTTTTGAAGTACTATTCAGAAAGGAAAGAAGCTGTTATATATATTAGTAGTGACAGACATTTGGAAATTATTTCCATCTCATTTCCTGGTAACCTAATAAGAAAGTATAATTTATCCCAAAATATATGTTCTGAGAAGAATGATTAATATTCTTATTGTTAGAAGATCTAGAACAAAATCTATTTGGCCTCTTTTGAGTAAGTGCATGAGAGGGTTGATAATATCCTCTTGAAAACTAAATAAAAATTGGATACCTACTCTGAGTGATATCAAAATTACTGAAATTTGAATTACAAAATTTCATTAAATAAACTTAATGAAGATCATTCCTATTTATTTTGTATAAAATCCCTCTTTTGAAAAGTTTCTGTAAGGGAGAATTGTATGAAGGTAAGAATTTGTTAGCTGCATAATTCAAAAATAGTAACATGGAAACAAATAGGATGGAGAACCTGGAACAGCTCATTGGCAAAATGCTAGGGGAAAACTGACCCCCTAATGAGTAGAATGTATCTACAGAGGGGAATTCAATGATGCTATTTGATGACTGAAAAATTGCTTCAAAGAAAAGAATCATGATGGCTTGGAGGTTGTTTGGGAACTGCTTCAAACTTTTGAAGAGATTTAGTCATAGGTCTTTTTACCTTGTTTTTCTTGAAGATCAAAGTATCTGTGTCTTCAGGAGGAGATTGTATTCGAACATACAAGCCAGAAATCAAGAAAGGAAGCTACAATAATATTATTGTTAATGTCAAGACAGCTGTTGCTGACAACCTTCTTTTTTACCTTGGAAGCGCCAAATTTGTGAGTATTATGTACAGCTTTTCTCTAAGCTACTATGTATGTATAAAGGTCAGAGGTTAATTCTGATAACGGGGAAAACATATAGAACCTAGAATAACATCCCCTAGATTATCTTAATGTAGACTCTCAGGTTTGAACTCCATGGACTCTTACTTCACAAAATTCTGAGATGTCAAATTAAGTTAGAAGCAAATAAACAGGAGATGATCCTTTACAGAGTTTAGGCATATCTGTTTTCATTTGCTGGTAGGCCCACATTTATTCTGAATTATGTTTTCAGAGTCTAGCTATTTAAGAAGAAAACCTATTCTAGGAATAAAGACTATATTTTCTCTTCGCAAACTAAGACATTATAATAATTTTTCATGTTTTTTATATTTTATTTATTATTTTTATTTTATGTGTATGAGTGTATTGCCTGCATGTATATGGGTGCACCCATGTCGTGCAGTGCCGCAGAGGTCAGAAGAGGGTTTTGGATTCCCCTGGAGCTGGAGTTAAGGACAGTTTGTAGCCGTCATGTGGGTGCTGGGAATAGAGCCCGAGTCCTCTGCAAGAGCAGTCAGTACTCTTAACTGCTGAGCCATCTCTTCAGATCTAATTTTTCATGTTAATGAAATGAAAATTACAAATTGTATACAAATTTCTTACCAATGTAAACTCTTCTGACTTGTTGAATTTATGATTGAAACTGAAGCTGCACAAGAAATCCACCTCAAAACTCCAGTTCTTTCCATTTCAATGACTTGACTTTGCAGTGTAGGGATCCCCAAGGAATAAGATTTTTAAATAGACTGGCTGTGGCATGAGCTAGTACTTGCCATTCATAGAAGGAAATTTAGCTCACATGGGGTTAAAAAAAATCAGGGGCGGGAGAGATGGCTCAGTGGTTAAGAGCTCTTGTATAGGACCCAGGTTCAGTTCCCAGCACCCACATGGCAGCTAACAACTGTCCATAACTTCCAGGGGACCTCACACCATCTTTTTACCTCCTTGGGCATTGCATGACATGGGTGCACTTACATACATCCAGGCAATACACCCATATATGTAAATTAAAATAATAAATAAAATGTTTTCTAAAAAATCAGAACTCCCTCTTATAGAGGGTGTGGTGACTGTCAGTGCGCTGACTGAAAACTGAAGAATTCTTAATACAGTTGTTTCACATGCTGCTGGAAAAGTGCTCCAGAGGCCTCCTCTTTCAGAATGATTTATATCTGGTGTATTATTTTCACATTTCTTTGAACTAGATTGACTTTCTCGCCATAGAAATGCGTAAAGGCAAAGTAAGCTTCCTCTGGGATGTGGGCTCTGGAGTTGGGCGTGTAGAGTATCCAGATTTGACTATCGATGACTCAAATTGGTACCGTATTGAAGCGTCAAGGTAACTTTTCAATAAAGATTAAGATAACAATAGATGAGCAACAGAATTCTATTGCCGTTTCAATAATGTAGCTGTGTGTGAATATAAATACGCATGTGAAAGTTTTGTATTAGATGACTAAATGTGTGAAAATGTGGATTTGTCATTCCTGCTGGGAACAGATGTGCATTCAACGTACTAACCAGAGTGGCCAGTCCAATTCTAACCCCTTATCAGTTTTCTGATAAGAGTTGGAGTGGAATGAGAAAAACTGTTTCAGACAGCTTAACTCACCTGAAAAGGAAAAAGAAAAAAATGCAGATACTTGTTCATATGAAAGAGAACACAAAAATCTCCGTTATTATCTCTGTGTGCTCAGGTCCTCTTTAGTCTGTTTAGAATCCCCGCCTACAGGCATATTCTGTGTCAAAATGCTGGTTCCTGTATCTAATATGCAGGTCCATCCATACTATTGAAAATGAAAAGTTACAGAGTTGAATCAGTTAATTCATTTTTTCAACTCTTGTAGCATATAAGGTTCATTCTGATCCTTAGTGCCCCCCCAATTTCTCTTTCTCCAATTCTCAACTCCCCACTAAACCCTGAGTAAGTCTTTGTACCTTGCAAACAGTTGATTGGTATTGTTTAAAGACTCAAGATGGTGTGAAACGGATCAGAGAAAGGTGAGGACTTGGTGAACTGGTTATTTTTGGTTTTAAGTGAGAGGTTCATACAGTGTCATTTAGCTTTGAGAAATTTACAATTTTCTACAATAAAACGTTTAAAAGAAGGACTGGGGAGATAGCTCAGTGAATAAAATGCTTGCTGTGCGAGTGTTAAGACCAGAGTTCAGATCCCCCCCAAATCATATAAATACCGGTGTGGGGCCCACCAGAAATTCCAGTAATCAGAAGGCAGAGACAGACGAGTCCAGAACAAACTGCCTATCTCAACAAGTTATATCAGCAAACTCAGCTGAGCTTCAAGATGTTCCCTCAAAGGATATGGTGGGAAGGAGTTGAGGAAGACTCAGTGTGAGCATTGGACCTCCACATTGCATGTGCAGACACACAAAAAAAATGTTTAAAAGAAGACTTAAGGAGAAGCCGTCATTTTAATTCCTTTTAAAATATTCAACAAAATCTGTATATGTATACTTCTCTGGGTTTAAGGGCATTTATTCTCACAAAGTACAGGTCTATCAGAATAGATTCATTCTGTTCAAGAACCCAAGTTGATCAGCTGTACTCTTTTGTTGCCGTGTGATTCACTTAGTACTATCCTCTCAAAGATGAAGAGTTTACCAAAATGAGACAGCAGGGGGAGGGACTATCACAATGAAGTTTTGTTATGACTCCATCTCAGAAGAAAGCCCAGATTTTCATATTTAACAACTCATGGAAATGGATCACTTAAGAAAGAAAATGAATTAAAGTGACAATGACTTTCAAAGTTCTCCTAATTGAATTTAAAATGTACTTCTGTAAATTTGTATGCACAGCTCTGAAAATTAGCTGTTATACTGTATACAGTAAGATGATATGGCAAACAATAAAAGGTCTACAATTCTGGGAAAACCACTTCAGCAAATATGGATCCATTATAAGGAATTTTAGGCAAAATCATACAGCTCGTGCTGCAGAAGGGTGGCTCATTTGGGTTCACTTGCCAAATTAAATTTGACAAAATACTAAATGAAGTAATAAAACTTGTTTAGGTTGCACACATTAGAAAACAGTAAATTATTTTATCAAGCAAGGGGGACGAGGCTTTCCACTTGATTTATAATAATTCCATCAGCTAATTGCTGCTGTGTCCTTTCATATCAGTGGACACACACAGAATCAGGCTATGTTATTCTCTCTTCCTTTTTGAGTCTGACAGTAAACATAGAGCAAAAATCAGACTCTGGGTGTCAATTTGAAATACTGTGAATCTGGAATACTTGGACCTAAGTGTCCAGTTATCTGAAGTTTTTCAAGATGACTCTTCATTTTTTTTTCTTTGAAATCTTGTTAAAAATGTGATGCAAATGTCATTTTCTGTACCTCTTTTCCCTTCATTTTAATGTGCATGTGTGTTTGAAGAACTGGAAGAAATGGATCTATTTCTGTGAGAGCCCTGGATGGGCCCAAAGCCAGCATTGTGCCCAGCACCTACCACTCAGTGTCTCCCCCGGGGTACACCATTCTAGATGTGGATGCAAATGCAATGCTGTTTGTTGGTGGCTTGACTGGGAAAATAAAGGTAATGTGCTCTTTCCTGGCCTTTTACTTTCATTTTTATGGATGGCTAGAAGGCATGGTAGAATTCTGCAAAAACCTGTCCACTTTTACTTATGTTTGTGAAACATAAACTTATTTTCCATAAGAATATTCTTCTGTGGTAATTTGTTTTACTTTGCTTTGTTTTTTGAGATAGAGTCTTGCAATGTAGCCAAGATGGACTTTGAATTTGTCATCTTCCTATCTCAGCCTGCCAGTTGCTAGGATGACAGGCATGTGTCATGATGTCCAACAGAACTTTCTTCTTTGACTTATAGCATTCGATCTAGAGAGACCATATTTGTAAACCTTCGATAGCAGCTTAATCTTTATCTGTGAGATAAGTTTTTTTGAAATATTCTTGTTTCAGTCACCTCAAGAGTGAAGTGTTCCTTAAATATACATAATTTTCTAAATCAACTTATGATTTATAAATATGAAGTTCTATAAAGTTCATATATCTAATTAAAATATTTATGAATCCTCAGGAAATATCACAGGAGCCAAAAGCTTTCAAATGATGATCTGCTTTGAAGAGTTGAGTTGCTCTTCTACCCTTACAGAGCTTTGCACTTAATATTCATAATTGCTTCATGGCAGGTCCTTGTGCATTTCAAATTGCGAAGTGCTTGCATTTGAAAGTAGCTTATGTTGATTAAATGGAATTAGGTGTTGAAAAACGACCTGTGGGTGAGATGCAAGAGCACACCCGAATATAATGGATAATCCCAGACTTGTCAAAATCACCCTGGGATGAGATTAGTCAGAAAATGTGAAAAGCCAGTGTGACCCCAAATTTATGAGAGCTCAACCTTCACTTAGAGTGAAGTGTTCTCTCTGCTTTGTGTAGGAAATGTGAGTCTGAAGTGTGAGAGCTGATTCCTCAACTACACACTTAGTCCTCATTCCATAGAACTACATATAAATACATGTGATACCTAGTATTACATTCATATTGACAAGTTTCCCTGCTTCCTAAAAGATCAATCTAGAGTATCACATAGAAGCATAAAAGTTGTGAATTTTTAAATCACATCTATGTAGGATTTCCTTCTCTCTACTACTCAAATATGACCTTGGGCGAGACATTTAACCCCTTGAACTTCACTTTTCTCTATGCAAAAAGGACAGTGAAATGTATGTTGTGCTTCCTATTTAAGGACACAATAAAATTTAAAGGCATTTTATAGCCTGTACTATATGCTAAGTAAGGTTCCAAAACATTTACATAACTACTCATTTAATCTCCACAACAACCCCAAAAGGTATGTCTTAGTCTGTTTGGCCAGCTATAACAAAAATATCATAAAATTGGATTGTTTGAAAAAATAAACAAATTTCTCATAGTGCTGGAAGCTGAGAAGTCCCAGACCAAGGTGCCAACAGATTTGTGTTCAATGAGAGTAATTTCTACATGGAAGATACCATCTTATGTCCTTTCATGTTAAAAATAGTAAATAAGTTTATTTGAGTCTCTTCTACAAGGGTACTAATCCTATTCATGGAAAGTCTGCCTTCATGATCTAACTACCCAAAGTTCCCACACTGTCAGGGTTAGGTTTTCAATATAAGAAGTTGATGTTCCTTGAGTCTTAGGTGTAGAGGTTCCATTGTAAATGTGTCACTTATGGCTAGGCATCTCACAGACACATTCTCTGCATTTGTCCAGTTGTGGAAGTCTGTAAAAAGAAGCTTCTTGATGAGTGGTGGGAGGTATATTTGTCTATAAATATAATGATACATATTTAGCATATAGTAAGAAACTAGATTTTTCTAGGGCTGTGACAGACATAAGTCTTTCTATAGCATCTATGATGACTCCAGTCATGTGTATTTAGCTATGTTTACAGTACCACATATGAGTTCCCTCCCGTTGAGCAGACTTTAAGCACAATTAGATAGCTGTTGATTATCCCCAAGATAAAAGTGCTGCCTCTGCACTAATAGTTTGCTGTGCTAGTCATTGTGATTATTACTGAATTGGGCTTTATAGCTGTGTTGGACCATTGGTTTTCTCCCTTAACAGCATGCATCATATCCTCTAATGCTATGAGAACTAGTCTTCAGGGAAGAGGTTTCCAGGTCAGTTCCAGCTCAATGACTCCAAGTTCTGTGCCTAAAATATGTCCTTTCTTTAGCAATAGAGTCTTACCTTCAAGTTCTGGGAGGTATTTAAGGGCTGTGGCAATAGCCTGTGTTATTTTGGGAATCTCTTGGACTACTCTGGCCAACAACTCAAAGGAAGGTTTTTCGTGTTTAGCACTGTTTTTTGTTATGTCACCTTCAGTTATACACACGCATTCATGTGTGTGTGTGTGTGTGTGTGTGTGTGTGTGTGTGTGTATTTCAGTAGGTCTTTGAACCAATACATTTCCCTCTGGATTTTCACACCCCCTAAACACTATTTGTATCACTTCTTTCTCCCCCTTTATACCCTCCCTCCTTCCTCCAGGTAAAGTATCCCCATTTTCCCTATTTCCCCCTTGATAACGCCTGTCTCCAATTATCCTCCTCCCCGGGGCTCCTTCTTCCCCTTTACCCCCATGGCTCCTGCAGTTACATAAGGATATATTCTCATATCTAAGGATTTGGAGGTAAGATCCACAAATGAAAGAGATCATATCTTGCACTGAATTTAGGATTATAAAACTAATTTAATTTTCACAACAATCCCATACTACAGATGTCTGTGGGAAAGCTCAACAGTTAGTCTAAGGTTAGAAGCTGGAAATTGTTAACATTTTGCCCTTGGTATATATGGATTCTCCATCCTCATGTTCAATCAACAAGGAATGGAAAATGTTTGAAATATAAAATTGAATCTACATTGAAGATTTGCAGATACTTTCTTGCCTTCTTTTCCTAAACAGTATAGTTTGACAGCTGATTACACAGCATTTATGTTAGATTTCATAAGTAATCTAGAGATCATATGAAGTCTATTGGAAAATGTACATATAAATACTACCCCATCTCATACAAAAGATTTCAGCATTTGAAGATTGAGTATCAGTGAGAGTTCTGGAATCAATTACCCAAGGACATGAAAAACATTTGCCTTTACTAATGCATATACTACACCCAGTGGGAAATGAAGTCCCATTTCAGGTAGTTTATTAAGAATAATCAAGAGCCAATGATGAACTATTCCAGCTTTCCCCTTTTCGATCCATCTTGTAATAGCTTTGAGGGTATAATATGGTCAAAAGAAGAATACCAAGACTATCTTAATGACTATATCATAGCCATTCTGCATTCTGCCACTAATAATTCACAAATCCTAAACTCTAACAAATGCCATGTGTCTCTCTGCAGAAGGCTGATGCTGTACGTGTGATCACATTTACTGGCTGTATGGGAGAAACATACTTTGACAGCAAACCTATAGGTTTATGGAACTTCCGGGAAATAGAAGGTGACTGCAAAGGATGTACTGTCAGGTTAGTTGAAATTTGAAGGTTTGTCCTGAGCATAACGAAGTTTATATTTTATTGTGTAATAGTCTATTGTGATGTGGAACAGGTTTGAAATAATTGTGATTTACCAGAAGTGAATGAAACGTCAAGTCCCTGACCATATGTGCAGGCATTTTCCAAGGACCTTGAAGATGCCCTACAGTACATTTACACGGTCACAAGTTTTTATAAAATCTGCAATGATAAGAGATTTGAACCACAGTCAATTAAGACTATGATCTCCTTTTATGCCAGAGTCTCTTCAGGTCTGGGAGGGTCTGCTTATCTATGGATGTCTTCTGGTCATAATTATTATTTCATAAAGAGAGAACTCCTTAAAGTGAAGAATACATTTAGAGTTTTAGAGTCTTAGCCCACATTTCATTTCCTATAGGAGTTTACAAACTGACATACAAGGTCTTATGAGGAAAACCATGGGACTTTGAGATTCTTCTTAAGGGGAAAGAGATAACAAGTGGCCCAGTCAGTTCTGGAGGAAGTATTACAACACACATTATCAAATATAAGATAGTCTAGAACAAACAGGAATGGGAAAGTATATGCAGCACATAATACATATACATATATATATAAAATATGTTTTTAGAAACATGAATAGAAAATATAAAAATGGTAAACTAAAAGTAAGAAATTTCTCCACATGAAAAGATAGACCTTCTAATCACCTAAGCCTAAAAATAATTTAACTATATTGTTAAAACACTGAAATACATACTAAATAAAGGGTTAATATGACATATGTAGAAATTAAAAGGTGCTAAGAAGTTTGTATTTTTAACTCTAATTTAAAGAGCACATGGACACTTCCAAGCCTTAAGACTCCATTAATATGAGAGCTACATCAGCATCTCTACAATTCCATGAAAGAAGAATCTCTAAAAGTTTTCACTTGAGAGTCTTTCCTTTGGTATTATAAACTTATCCACATGACATGGGATAGTTCAAAAGCCTGAAAACCTGACCTATTTAAGAAGACTTTTATTTACAATATCCAAACATTTAATATGGAGAGTTGTCTCTACAATTTTTTTCAATTGAACAATGAGGTTCAATGCCAGGTTCTCTGGCACATGCCTGTAATCCCAGCACTGAGAACTCTGAAGTAGGAAGATTGCAAATTCAAGACCAGCCTGGGATACATGAGGTCCAAAGTTTCCCTAAACATTTTTTCCTGGTAAACTTCTAAGTAGCATTTTCAAAAGTCTACAGCAAAAACAATGAAAAAAATCTTACAAGGATGTCTAACTATTTGACATTCAGCAAGATATTGTCATCTACAATTATGCTGGGCTGCATTCATAGCTATTCTGGGATGCCATGGGCCACCAGCTGAACATGACTGGTTATTCTAAAACATCAAATGTTCTCTTAGCCATGCGTATCATGTAAGATTATCACATTAATCGTCAGTTCTGTAAACACCTTCCACTACTAATGTGTGATGCTTTATCTAGGCCATTTGTAGGATTGGTTAAGTGGTCAAAATATAAAGCATACTAAAACTTTTTTGAAGGGATACACAGTATAACTTTAGGTTAAGAACACCAAAATCTGGGGCTGGAGAGATGACTCAGAGGTTAAGAGCGCTGGCTACTCTTGCATATGGCCCAGGTTCAATTCCCAGCACCCACATGACAGCTAACAACAGTCTGTAAATCCAGTTACAGGGGATCTGATGCCTTCTTCTGACTTCTGCAGGTACTGCATGCATGTGATGCGCTTACATACATGCAGGAAAAGACACTCATACACATAAAATTTAAAAAATTTTTAAAGAACATTAAAAATCTGCTTTATCAAGGAAGCAAGACTTGAGGTATGCCTTAAGAAAGGGTAAAAGTCCAATGAAAAGATTTAACAAGTCTGAGAGAGTCAGTGCCCTTGCCCTGTTCCCTCTCGGGGTGCGTTGTCATTATAACCCCAACACTCTGAATGTCAACCCTCCTTTATACTCCCTGTCATCAAACTACCCTTGTCTTTTCTTTTGGAAGTGAAGTTCTATGTTCACAAAAAAAGTCCATGTTTGGGATTTTTAATGAATCTTTTTTGATTATTGTTGTTAGTGTTTTCGTGCATTGATTACGTAGCTTAGTAAGTTTTGAATGATCTTCTCCAACACTATTGCTGCATATGCCCTTCTATTTGTAACAAGATTATTAATAGAACTCCAGATATTTTTTGTTTTTCTTTTATTTTCAGGAAAATATTTGTCATATTTTAGCATAAAGACCAATCATTCCATTTAAGGAGAAGAATTGATTTTATAGGACAAAATATAAAAGATGAGTCTAAAGGAGGTGGGCTGGGAAAATTATGTAGAGAACTTAGAATGTTGCTTTTAGAAGTCTACATTTATTAGGTAGTCAATATAAAGGATATGGTTGTAATGTTTTAGGAAGAGTATCAGCCAGATAATAACTCATTTTTCTTAAACATAGACAGTCACATCAAGTTTAAAATATAAAAACCTGCTAGAAATAAAATTTACTTAGCTGAACATTAAAATGATTATGAATTTTTAAATAGTAAGACAAAAAAACATTAATTCCCATACTTAATAAGTGTAAGTCATACACAGCTGTTCCAGAATGTAATTAATTTGTATTAACTTGACCAGACACACAGGTTTAGTACAAAAATAAAAGGAAAGTTAGGATGCTTTTCATTTATTAAATTTAAAAGAGTACCTACTTTTCCAGGCAAATGAACTCAGAATGAAGAAGAAAAATCTAGTATGCTGTTACAAATTTTAAAACTATAGCAAATACCTAGATGACCTCATTTTCCCCATCTTAAAGTCATCTATTTAAAGCCAGGTTTCCTATTTTTGGCTAACATTAGTGAATGAATTAAGTGAAGACAGCTATTCTGTGTGCATGTGCTTGGCCACTTCCAGTCCAAAAATCTTTCCATAGATTTGTCTTTTGCTTGAATAGGAAAACATCCTCAGTGTTGCAGTTGGAGGGACTTTAGAAATCAAAAAGTAGTTGAAACTTTTAGGTCATTCTTGAGAAATTCCAACCTGAATTGTTAAATGGCTATGGCAAGACCTTTGTGAAATTTGATTGTAGTCTCCAGGGTGCCTGCCATCAAACCATGTTGAAGACTTGATGTTAGAGACAAAAAGATGTCAGAGTTTAAGTGCCCTAAGTTTCTGAATCAGAAACACTAAACTCTGGCTGCTTGTACTGGCACATGCTTTTAATCCCAGCAGTTGGGAAACAGAGACTGGTGGATCTCTGAGAGTTTGAAGCCAGCCTACTTTACAAAGCAAGTTCCAGATCAGCCATGACTACAAATTGAAACCCCATCTCAAAAAATAAACAAAATAAATATATTAAATAAACCAAAACATTTAAAACTCTGATATTTTTCTTTTGATTCTGCAATTATAGTGAGGATCAGTTTGTTTGTTTGATCAAATATTTTGCAAGTTATATGAAGCAATATTTAATTCCAAAGCACACCGAAATCAGACAGAAAGGATTCCCACGTTTTCCCGCTTGTCATTGCTATATGGTATGCAAAGTCCTAGTAACTGAGAACTTGAAGGAACTCCTGTGTAGACTCTCCACAACATTCTCTATCTCTAGTCACTGCTCCAGAAGTCATGCAATACCATGCTGCAAGAAGGCCAAGCAGCAGCCAAGTTAGTCACTGTCAATTCTATGGTTAATAAACTAATTTAGTTCCTCAGTTTTTCATTTAGAATTTTTGTACAAATACTCAAAAAAGTATCTTTTATCTTGTCTTTATTGTTTTGTCCCTCTATGTCCAAGAACCAAGAGAAAGTCAACTTGTCCAATGTGTGTAACAGCTCTTCCTATATAAGAAAATTCATTTTTATATTCTATGGCTTTGCTCATTGACTGTGATTTCATGAAAATAATATTCCTAAAAAAAAGCAGGAGGGCTGGAGAGATGGCTCAGTTTATAAGAGCACTGCTACTTTTCCAGATGACACACATGGCAGCTTACAACTGCCTGTAACTCCAATTCCAGGGGATCCAGCATCCTCTTCTGGCTTCCACAGGCAATGGATACACATGTGGTGCATATATATACATGCAGGCAAAACGTTCACTCATAAAATAAAGATAAATAAACTCCTAAAGTACTTTAATGAATAAATTAATAAAATAATGTTCTGGGTTTCTATTTTTTATGATAG
This sequence comes from Nannospalax galili, assembly GCF_000622305.1. Taxonomy (NCBI): domain Eukaryota; kingdom Metazoa; phylum Chordata; class Mammalia; order Rodentia; family Spalacidae; genus Nannospalax; species Nannospalax galili. Next base: position 722,066 of record NW_008332852.1, read on the forward strand.
CACCATAGTATTTCGTACTAGACCCTCTACACTCAAGATAATATAACACTAAATTTCAGAGATTAAATACGTGCTCATATGCATATATTGAAAGTTTGAAAAATATCCCCACAAATGAGACTTACTATGAAACAACAGCGTAAATAACTAGCTGGGTGGATGAATGGCTGGACAGACAGATAGGTGAGATAGCCTCACATTGGAAAAACCATTATTTTTCAAATATTGTATTTACAAGATTCATCTTAATCACTATTAAGCATATATTCCCTGTGAAGAATCTGTTGTAGAAATTCTCCATCATCCCACAAATGTTCACTGTGATCTATTAGCCAAAGGCCACCCTAGATGCTGAGATAATGCCTGCTATACATTGACACCCATAAGTTCTAGATGGTCTCTTTAATGAAGCAGACAATTTAAAAAGCACAAAATGAAATGCAGGCAACCTTCAGTGCCTGAATTTAGTTAAGTCCCAGGAAAATTTGTTAGATGGTGAATAGTCAGAGGTTATGGATCTATATTCCACTATGCTATGTAGATGGGAAATATAATAATGGATTTTCAGTCCATCTCAAAACTCTTGACAGCTTGCAAAAATATCAGCAAGAATTGCTAAAATATTAGTGTGATTATCCACCAAGTGCTTATCTAAAATATAAATCATCTGAAACACCACTCTTCTAGCCTTTGAATACTTACTTACTGAAGTCCAGATAAGAGACTATGGTTTGAGGTTTGATGGGATAGTGGTAAGTAGAGGTGGTGAGAAGAAGGATAAATGATGTATTTGTGGTATTCCTGTCCTCTAACAACTTGTCATCCGGTCCCCAGAGATAGATTGATTCATTGAACGATGACAGATCAAGTAGACCAAATAGGTATAACTGGTATGAAATGTCTCTTTTCAGTCCTCAGGTGGAAGACAGTGAGGGGACTATTCAATTTGATGGAGAAGGTTATGCATTGGTGAGCCGCCCCCTCCGCTGGTACCCCAACATCTCTACAGTCATGTTCAAGTTCCGGACCTTTTCATCAAGTGCTCTCCTGATGTACCTTGCCACACGAGACCTGGTAACAAGGAAGAAGGAAAATGTGTTTGCTTTTTTTTTTGAAGACTACCAATGCAATTGTTAGTAGTGAAATTGTCAACTAAAATTAGAAGTTATCCATGATGGTTTTATGGTAGCTGAGAATAATATAGAAATGCTTATGCATCTTCATTGATTACCCCAATCACGAGTGAGTTACTTTTTCTCTACAGTATAATTTCTCAGATAAGTCTTTATGAGAAGCACCCAGTGATGATTTTCCTAGGAAAAAAAGAATGTAGCAGAAAATCTAGTTCCCTACTATTTTCTGTAAGCCTTGCCTTGGAAGGTGATTCTAAATACGCCCTGGCTTCCTTTGCCTCAGGTCCACTTTTCTTAATGAATGTTTCAGAAATCTTACCATTTGATTTGCTTAATATGTGTTCAAAGGAACTCACTTCACACAACTATCATGATAGAGTATATCCTAATAATTTGTTTGTGACAATTTGTACCGTAACATCACACTGACAAAAAAAAAAAAATCACAAAATAACAACACTGACTCTATTTCTGAAATGTATTTCTGTCACAGAGTGACACATTCAGCAACCTAGCCATAAAACCCTATTATAAATCCCATAAAAAAGTGAATACCCATATATTTCTCTGTGTATCTAATCACTGGTATATTTTTACTCTATTGATAGAAAGATTTCATGAGTGTAGAGCTCGCTGATGGGCACATAAAAGTCAGCTATGATCTGGGTTCAGGAATGGCTTCCGTTGTCAGCAATCAAAATCATAATGATGGGAAATGGAAGTCATTCACCCTGTCAAGAATTCAGAAACAAGGTGAGTTCTTAAAGTAGGAATGCAGTGTGGGCCTTAATCATGCTATCCAAAGCACAGTGAACCTAATCAGGAGGAGGACCTTGCCTGTAATTTCAGCTACTCACGACTTCTGTGAAAAATTGATATAGTCATTTCTTTGGCTTAGATTATAGGTGGTTTGGATTAGACACAACTGATTGAAGAGCCAAATGGTCCTCTGTCATTTTTCTTTTTTGAAACTGAGCGCTTAATTTGAAAGCATAAGCCTGTCTTACAACTTGCAAAATTATATCCTCTAACAGGTTTGGAAAATTGTATCCTTTTCTATTTTGTTGAGATGTTTCTTTTAGTTTAAAGCACCCACAATAGAATCCGTATGGTGGTAGGACACAGCTATCAGGTCTTTTCTCTTCATCAATGCCAAAAATGTTTATATGTTCAGGTAAATAATTGAGTAGTAATGACATGACACCTTTTTATGATTCTTAAAATTCTTTCACATTTAATTTTTCATATAAGAATTTTGATATGTTGTTAGAGGGTGGAAAAACGCACTCTCAAACTTATACATGTTATAGATCATATATATATATATATATATCACAACCAAGATGGAAGGCCAAGTCTGTTAGTTCTTAGCATGGTGCAAGGTTGTAATTGTTATTTGGAGAGAATTCTGTAATTCTCTGTATTATGGCATTACCAATAACTACAAATGAATGTATAAACTAAATGGATGGCTGTTGGCAGGATAACATCAGATGAGGCTGAAATGACAGGGTGACTCTATGCAGTTTTGTGAGTTAAGAAAATGATTTTAGCCATAGGGAAATGTAAGTCTAAACCAAGGGCATAGCACCACTGGATCTGTGCCTTGGTAAAATTCCTTTCCTCATAGCATCTTAAGTGATTATGTTTGTGACAATTTTGGCTGCTCCTAGTTGATCTGCACTAAACCACATAAACAGTGAGAAGAATAAGAAAATAAGTTACTAATGAGATGGAGAGGAAAGAATGGAGTTGAAAGATGTGTCTTTTACTCAATATGGAGGGGGAAAGAGATTTGGAAGAATTCCTTTTTTCTCAGATAGCAAATTATGTCAGTAATCTTTGAGAAGTTTTTTAAGTGCAGGAAAAATGACGGGTTTTCTGAAAAAGATTCAGAGCTCTATTTTGGGCATGTTGTATACAAGGAACATGTAGTTCCTTAGCAGCCTAGGGATGTTGTACAGTTGGCCAACAATTAGATGTTTATGAGGATCATAGAGTTCTTGGGAAGAGAAGTTGGAACATTCATCCTCATTTTCTCAATGATCAAGTCTTAATAATGAGAAAAAACAAGTAGTCATGTCTAGAATAAAATGACTGTACTAATATTGAAAGAGTTAGATAAATGAAGATCCTGAAAGGGACTGGCCATAAGAAATAATCAGAGAAAGCAGAAATGAATCCTTAGGAAGCCTGATGTTAAAGAAGGGAAAGAAAGCTTTTCTCAAAGAATGAAGATCTGGGTGTGGCGGTACATGCCTACCGTCTATCCTAACACTGGGGAGGTAGAGACAGAGAGTTAAGAGTTAACATCATCAAGGCCAGCCATAGATACATAAGACCTTGTCTCAAAAAATAAATGGAAAAAATTGATTTAGCTTATCATAAATCATCACATGTTGAAAGAGGATAAGAGCAAAGGAATTCACATTCGCTAGTACTCCAGAGGCCATCAGAGGACTTGGAAAGCATGTTGGCGTGGTCACAGTGAGAGCCAATAGTGGCTCATTGTAGTACAAAGGACTATGGGAAAGCAGACATGGAGTATAGGCTGACTCAGAAGGAAGGGCAGGGGCAGAGTCTGAGAAAGCAGGTGTGGAAATGGAGGACAAGGGTCATGAAATGAGAGATCGTCCTGGTGGTCTCCATAGGTTCCCAGCATGTAGTAAATACTCAATAAGGATTTACTGAGTGAATGAATGAGTGATTCTTCAGTACATTTGTAGGCTGTGGAGAATGTAGAAAGGAAGAGATGAGAAGCACCAAAAGAAATGGTGAATAGCACAGCATGAGACTAAGAAGTCAGAAATGCTGGGACCCAATCCAAGACAGGGTGGAGGACGAGGGACATGAAGGCAGAGGGAGATATGTGTGCATGGGATCGGGTGTTTGAGGTAATTCTCTCAAGAGACAAAGCATGGGAGAAAGCAAGAGGTCACAGACTAACAATGTAAGAGAAAAAAAGAAAAGACCAATATGCATTGTGGGAAAGGTAAAAGAAAGAGGCAGAAACAAAACACAGCCTATATCAGTTAGTGCTATGAACTCTAAAGATAACTGTGCTAAGTAAATCTAGAAGGTGGAAAATAAGGATGGAATGACTCAACTTGTTAAAGATGTGCTTGCCATAAACTGTCACCTTGAAAGTACAGCAGTTACCATAATTTATCTGCCATCTAGAAGTTTTTATTCTGTCCATTGAAACAAATAACTAAAAAGTCAAATTACAGTGCTGTATAAACTTGAAAGTAGTTAAAATATGCATCCAGTTTACTGTAGCGCAAGCATTGCATCCAATTGGTATGATTTTTTTCCAGCTCACACTAAACCTACATTCTTACCCCTCCATGGTCCAGAAACCCGAAGGAACTTTCTCGTTTCTGAACCACACAATGTCTTGTGCTTCATTCTTGTTCTCCAGTTCCATCTTATGCTGCTGATGCTGATATTTTCTTTGTTTAGTGTCCTTCCGGGCCTTCCAGGGGACTCTGGCTCCTGTTACCTTTGTGAACACCTGTCAACTGTACCACATAGTCTCACTCTTTGTTGGGGTCTCCATGAGATGATGCATCCTGCTTCTCTCTCTCTCTTTCTCTCTCTCTCTCTCTCTCTCTCTCTCTCTCTCTCTCTCTCTCTCTCTCTCTCTCTCTCTCTCTCTCTCTCATGTGTCTTCACAGTATTACCATAAAATTACATTCTGGGTGCTTCAGTTGTTTGGAACCTTTGTTCTCAAATAAGCTTGAGAAATCTCTCTGCTCCCTGTTCTCTATATTTCTGATATCTCACCACCATTTAGCAAATCAAATAGATACCCTTTTGTCATTGTTATAATAAATCTATCACACATATTTTGAGGCTATCTAATGTATTTTCTCTGATACTTTTAAAGGATTTTGTTATTCTGGCAGGTCAATTAACATGAATTATTTTTATAATAAAAAAGAAAACATGGAAGTCACAATAGAAAAAAAAGCAGTGATTATCAACAAATAATTAACCAAAAGAAAACAAATTCAGACTTATTAAATAGTTGAGAAATGCAATCACAATAGAAGAATATAGTCTTTTAACTTGCAGTAGCAATATTGAAAAAAACACATAAAACGGTAAAATAAGAGTTGCAATAGAATTTCACACAAGGAAAATGCAAACTTTGGTGCCACTGTATAGCTGTTAGAACATCAAAAATTTAGCTGGGCATGGTGCCACATGCCTTTAATCACAGCACTCTGAAGGCAGAGGCAAGCATATCTCTGTGACTTCAAGGCCAGCTTGGTCTACATAGCAAGTTCCAGGCCAGCTGGAGCAAGGGAGACCCTGTCAAAAAAAACCCAAGTATGTCTAAAATTTAAAAGCCCAGCCATGACCAGTTCAATACGTTGTTGAGAATATAAAATAGCACATCAACATTGGTAAGAAGTTCACCAGCCCCACAAACCAGACATTCCTCACTCTCTCAAGACACATGAAAGTATATATTTGAACAAAGCCTTGTCCCAAAATAGCCATGTAATCTTCATTTGTGAAACTCAAAAACTGAAAATAAACATCCATCAGCACGTATATAGGCCTACACAGATTGTTTGTAAGTCCATACAATATAGTACCCTTTGGGCCTTACTAGACTGTATAATTTAAACATGGTTCAACTAGTCAACAATATATCATTAAAGCTATTTTAAACACAAATATTATAGTTATTTAGAAGAAAAATATCAGAAAGGGTATTGATGTGATCAGAGATGAATGTTGAGGTTGCCCTTCTAGTTTGAGAGACTAAGAGTCATGGTGCCAGCAAATAAAATAATGTACATTTGGGGGTCCAAAGAGCCCCATATGGTTTGCAATATGGTTAGCACTGAAAGAAAATGCAAATTATGGTGTCTTGCTTGTTGAATGTGGGTTTTCAGGCAAAATCAGATCCAGGCATGCATATTTTGGGGTTTTACCATTATATTATAAATAAAGATGAACTTGAGTTTACCAGATGGCTAAAACTAGAATGTGAGAAAAGGAAAGAACATTACTACCCCAAGAGTTACATCCTCAAAGTATTCAGAGATATAGAGGACGGGCCAATGATATGGCTCAGCAGGTAAAGGCTGAGCATGAAGCCTGACTCGGCCTGAGTTCAATCCCCAGGACCCACATAGTAGAAGGAAAGAACTGACTCCTGCAAGCTGTCCTCTGATCTCCACACATATGCTGTTCATGTGTGTACCTGCACACAGAGACAGACACGTGCATACTGAATATATTGTTGCTTTTCATGAGCTAGTCTCGATATCTTTGTAAGACCACTGCTTTCTTCAATCCAAGAACATTGCATGGGGTTATTCATACTGTCCTTAACAGTCCTGAGTAGAACTACAGTCATTAATAAACATGTGTGGGATCAACCAAGTGCACTGAATGAAAGCAAATTTGAGAACAATTATTTAGACTTCTTACAGACTGAGAGAAGAAAAGGATTACCTCGGTGGAAACAGGGTATGATAACACAGAGCTGATTGTGAAATCACTTGCTTAGCCTCTATTCTATGTTTACTATTTAATAAAATCCCGTTTTCATACTTACTCATGAAATTGATGGCTAAGTTTTACTTTGCTAATCTGCAAAGAAAAATCCATGCTAAGAATAGCATTTCCTACCTGAACCAACTTCATCCCTCTCATGCTTAAAGGCTACAGAATAAGTAAGTAAAAATATGCCACCCTACACTTCCATCAGAATTAACTTTGGGGTAGTAAGTTTCAGTTGAATTCTGTTGATGCTCTTTGATAAATTTTTCTAAGAATGGCTTCTAAAAATGCATATATTCTCTCAGGAATAAGGGAAAACACTACTTCCAGTCACTGGCTTGCCAACAATAAAGGCAGAATTTCATTTCTTGGAGTCTACAGAAAGAGACAATTTCCATGTTCTAGTGAACAGCACCACATAAAAACTTCTTTGTGATCTAGATTAAAAAGAATATGTATGAAGAAGTCTTAAAAACAGCTTCATAAATCTATTTTCTTTTAGTAACCAGTCCATCTAATCAAGGAGATACATATCTATAAAACTATTTATATACATGAAAATAAATATAAGTGAAATTTAGTTTATGAAATAAGTAAAAATTTTTAAATATTAACTTGATAAATATGTCTTAATAGGACATTAGATCCTTTAAATTCTTCACAAAAGTGGGCTTGAAGGTGTGAGATGTTAACAGACTTGTCAGTTTGAGTCATTTTATATAATTGTGCTTGATGTTATTGAAGATACATTCTTTTGAAACAGTAAGGCTATAGACTTACAGTAGAATTTTGGAATTTGACTTTTTTTACATTTTCCAAAATATATCAATTCAAAAAATGATCAATGGAGAGGCTATAGCAGTGTTGCATGATCAAACAAATTTGAAAACACTTTCTCCTTCTATGTCCTCTCTTGGAGCACTGAGTAGCATATTGGCACGCTGAAAGATCTGGGCAGCCATAAAACTAAGATACATATTTAACACAGTTTAGTCCAGTACATGTCACATGCATTTGAACCAGAAACATCCTAGAAAGCAGCACTGTGAACAGTGAATATTTAGAGATTCCCTTATAACTCAGTAGCTTCAAATGCCCCTTTCTAAACCCATGTCAATTCAGATGCTACCACAGGCTAAACATGTCACATTAATGAACTGATGGCTCAATATACATCAATGATTTAAAGTACATGAGGTACTTGGAGGTTGTGACCAAGTACATAGTATGCTGTGGAAGCACGTGATTCAGAGAGAGCCTAGCCTGGCCCTTAGAAACGAGGGAGGAAAATCCATGGTATAAAGAAGCCGCATTAGCTTTCTAAAGCAGAGAGGTGACTTCCTTTTTCATTCTCTATGCCTAAATTCTTGTCCTCTTAACATCAGAAAATTGTTTGAGAGACCCAAGAGAAAGCAATAAGGTATGCATGAGGACAGTGCATTCACTCACAATGCTCAGCCTCCCAGTTTAAAATGTAATTTAGAGTAGATATGGGTCTCACTGTCTTACAGAATCAAACATCCACATCTCTCCACTTCCAAGTGCAGTGACATTATACAAGGAAGTAACACTTTGCACATAGCTTAAACCTCAGTAGTTCTTTGGGTGTTGAAATTCACAGGAAGAGGTGCAGAGTTAGTATATTTCTAATATCTAATATCTAGTTATATAGTCATGCTAACATGTAACTAATTATCTTACTTTATTTTCTTACTTTAGTATAAGAAACCATGACATGCAGTCTGTTGGTGTCCATCTAAACTTCTGTTTTTCATCTCCACTGATTTGTCTTCATTACGTCCAAGCCATTTTTTCCCAAGTTTTCTGGCAAATAGTTCAATAATGTTTTATTGATGTTAGCTTTTTTCTGCATTAAATAGTTACATATACAGTACATGTGCTTGAGAAAACCAATGTCTATTTGAATTTTAGACTGAATTTTTCTCAGAGTGTCAGCAATAACATAGCTGTGGTTAATGTTACTCAAATTAAATGAAAACTTCCTATCTCTTTACAGCCAACATATCAATTGTAGATATAGATACCAACCAGGAGGAGAACATAGCAACTTCATCTTCTGGAAACAACTTTGGTCTTGACTTGAAAGCAGATGAAAAAATATATTTTGGTGGCCTGCCAACTCTGAGAAACTTGAGGTAATTTAGTGTATATTTAAAGCTGAAGTTTTAATTAAATGGCCATTGTGCTCACCAGAGTTCTGAAGTTTGATTACAATAGCAATGTCATACGACCTTTAACAACAGAAAAGACTAATCAAAAAAACCATGTTGCATGTTAGAACAACACCAGGTTAGAAACCGGAGGATTAATTTGACATCTTTGTTAAAGAGATGGATTGCAATCACTATTTCCCTCATATGCACCTGCTGGAAAGAATTATGAAAGTAATTAAAGGTAGAAGCCAGGGTTGAATGTGGGTCTCATAATTGCTGTTCTCCTTACACATTCACTGGAGAGAATGGCATTCCGACATTATGCAGTGTTCTGAAAAGTAGTCAGTGTTCCAGGATACTGTGAGTATAACCTATTTTATTGTTAAGTGTTAGCATCATAATAGCATATTGGAGCTTTTCCACATGCCTGACACTAGCACTGCATCAGCTCTTCACATGCCCATGCCATCATATTAAAAAATTTCACACTTGCTCTGTAGCAAGCAGAGGAGGGAGATCTCTTTAGCTCATAGTTTAGTTAGTTCAAGAAAAAGGATCTGAAAGTCAGAACATCTTTCATGCGACATTTAATTGATTTACTCTGTAGTATAAAATATAGGAAACAAAATCTGTCTAATCTTGGTACTTAACATATGTTAATTGCATCTGATTATAATGGAATGGGTTAATCTAGTCAAAGTATAGGAAGTTATGACCACTTCAGCATATCTTGTTTTGAGTTTTTTGTTTCTGTTAATTTGTAGCTTGGTAGTTTTTAATAGGTACAACAGTCCCATGTTTCTACTCTACAGAGATTACATTTGGAAAATTCATAGAATGTTGTATTCTAAAATTATGGGGGAACTCAGCTCCCTGTTTTCCAACTTAGCAGTGGAACTCACCTCCTTTTTTATGTCAGCAGGGATATGAGCTGAGGCTGCTTTTCCCAAAATCTACTCATAAACCAGACAATTGTCTAATTAAAGTGTCAAGTTAGAAAAATTAGTGCATATCAAAATGATTTGAATAGTGATATAGCTATCACTTAACAGTTCATTTACTAAACATTCATTTAACACATTTTATGGCTGAGTACCTACTATGTGCCAGGAATCATGCTAAACACTAAGGATCTAGCAATTATTTAAATTCAAGATTTATCTTATAAAATCTTTATCTGTATTCTCCTGGATGAGTTAAATGTGGTGAAAATAAGACTACCTAAATATAGTTTCATCTATTCTAAAAATGACCTTAATTATCAGAAAGGGAGTTTGTGAATGATCTACAAATATGTGCTTAACTTCCTTGAGAAGGATTTGTACCTTTGGTTTAATTTAGGAAAATATACATGTAATGAATCTTTATCAATGAGATGTTTTTAATTTCTTAGTATAATGATTTATGATTATAATACTGCTATAGCATGGCCTACTATTTTAAAATAATCTTTACATGTATATGTGATTGACAAAATATCCAAGCATTCACCTGTCACTTTATGGTATCAGGTTAGGTTCTCAGTATGATGATGTGATAAATACAAATTATTTTCACATACATTGTTGAGCTTGAGCTCATTGAGAGGCAATATTTATAAGTTATTCATAAATACCACCTGGGTGCACTTCCCTATACATTATGTAAAGAAAAGGAAGGACTTTGAATTCACATTCCAAAATAAAAGTGGAAGTGGGAAGTCTGGGAAACGGTCGTCTCTGAATTCCAGTTTCACTTCAGTCAAGGACAGATGTCTGTTTTGTGTTCTGTCCACTTCCACTTTCTGTATTCCTTTGTGGGGGATGAATGTTTAACAAGATTTATGGTTAATGTTTGTTATTTCACATAATGAAAATGTAATGACAAGTAAATGTTTTCTCTCTTTCTTTTCACTTAGTATGAAAGCAAGGTAAAATTTAAATTTATGCATGCCTTCTTGAAGTGCATGGCTGGGGAACATGGCTTTGTGGGGACAGTAGCAGTGCAGCAGAGCAAGACCAGCATAGTTTCTTTAGTAGTGTGTTTCATGGGCAAATAATTCATATTGCTGGAGGGAGTTCCCATGCTACCCATCGCTTACAAGGAGGCTGCTGCTTACCTGCCATCAGTTGGGTTGCAACTCCAGTTGTTTCACCAGTCTTATGAGAATCACACTGCTTACTTATTCAGCCGCCTGGCACACAGCATCCTGGCAGCCAGCAGTGTGTATGCAAAGGACAGCTCATCGAGTTTTTGGGTATAGTCTAGTTCAAGCAAAGATGGTTTCTTGGGAAGAACCTTAAACTCTGGCCTCTCTAGTACCATGCTGCCTGCTCAGCAAGTCACCTGTGCTATCAAATGCTTATCACTGCCTTAGCGCTTTTTGCAGGCTGGAAAATATGCATTGATATGATAACTGCACCTTTTTGTCAAAGCTTATTTATTGCTGTGTTTATTGAAAATTATCTGTGGAGGCAGACAAAAAGAATCTCTGTAAATACTACATTTAAAACAAGTATTTTAATTAAGAGTGAAGAAGTCTGTAGACAGTCTCCATGGTATCTCTGGCACATTTTCATTCTTCCCTGCAGGTAGACTTAGCAGCCTTGTATGTGGCTGACCAAACCCTGGAAATGTGCAGATCTGGCTGACTGGACAAAGCCAAAAGAATTTGGGCATTTTAGAGTCTAACTGTGCTGGACTGTAGACAAGAGACAGTGATGCTGAACTGATCAAGAAATGTTTCAAAGCAAAGACAAGATTTTTAACATCAGAAACTAGAAAATATAGAAAGTGGGAAAAATAAAAGCAAGCTGTCTTATCATGATATCATGATAAGACTAATCATGCCCTGCCTAATTTACAGATGGATCAAAGGCAAAGACTGGTTTCCAATGGAAATAATGTTAATAAAACTCTGGGATAGTACTACATAGCCTTGAAATTTTGTCCCTGAGTGGTGACCTTCAGGAAATAGCTACCTGTAGTTACCTTAGGAATTAGATCACTGTGCCTTTGTGACCTTGTGGCTTTCATCATGCTGAGCTTGCTAAATCATTATATTTTTTAATGAGTTATTGTATTTCCATGAAACAATAAACTTGTTAGAGTGATTTACTTTATTGTCAAATGCTCCCCCCCACACACACACACCATACACACCAAATTGTGATAATCTGTCCTCCCGTAAAGGAAAATACAGAAGCAGCTAAACACGGCAAATGAGATTCAGCCATCCCTTTGTTTTGTACAAGAAGAATACAAGCACGATCCCCTCCCTCCAGCTGGGCATGTTCTTCATAATTACTAACTGAAAGAACAGGAGGAGAAGACCTTGGGAGCTAGACAAAATGATCAAAGGAAATAAAGAAGTTCCAGAGAGACGGGGGTGGAGATAGTGAACAGAACAAACACTTGACAAGAAATAAATCACCTGATACGTACTGCCAGGGTCTAATTTGCTTTCCCACCTGTTTTTCCTCCTGCCATGTGTTTTTTATAAAGATGAAAACGAGAAAGTTGGCATCAGGGGACAATGAGGAGAGAATTAATCATTACCCTATCAAGTACAATATTGGTGTCGATTGGACTCTTTCCAGATGTTCATTAACAACACATAAAGAAAAATTATGTTTTTACCCCTATATATCTACACTGTTCCACAGCATACCCTCTAGCCACAGTGGCCATTTAACTTTGAAACACATATCAAAAAAATATTTAGTTCCTCATTGGCACAAGATACACTGCAAATCTCAATAACCACAGATGTCTAGTAACTACTAAACTACTGAACTGAACAGTGCGGAACAGAAGATTTCCATCATTACAGGAAGTTTTGTTGGGCTTCACTGTCACAGACTCAAGAGGTGTCAGCATACTGCATATCCAGCCAGTGTACATTAACTGTGCATTTATATGTGCTATGCTCTTCCAGATTGTACCAGACTTTGCTCATTGATAATGTAGTCATCACTATTATGGTCATCATGTCCACTTCACATGTACTGATGTGGAATCCTAGAGAAATCAAATCCCTTGGTAATATGAAGTAAAAAATCAAAGAAATATGTGAGAATCAAAGCAAGGAGTTGACCTAATCTACTTGCATGCATGCTATGTTTTTTAAAGTAAGGAGCAGAAAATTTCAAGTGTAGTTTGCGTATAGGAAACACCAACCTTACCAGATAAACTATCTGTTTTGTGTTTGGTTTCTTTATTTTAGTACAGTATAAATATAGAATACAAACCTTGGAATCAGTAAACCTAATGTTAAACTATCTGGGTTTTGGCCAAAGTTGTAAAGTTTGACATACTTATTTTACCCTAAGACTCAAGTTTATCTTATAAAGAAGACCCAGATAGTAATAGAAGTGCAAAACATAAAACATGCATACTCACACACCCACACACAGTAACACTCACACACTCACACACATTCATGCTCACACGTGTACAAACTCAGCTCACACATGCACGCACACACGCACACACAGTCACACACTCATGTACACGCTCACACCCACACACCGACACCCTCACACACTCTTTCTCACACATGTACATAAACACACATGCACACACAATCACACACACGCTTGCACATGCACACACACATACGCATAGTCACATCTTCTCACACTCACGCACACAATCATAAACTCACATGCACATACACACACTCACACATGGACACGGTCACACTCACACAAGCACACACAGTCACAGTCACCCACTCACATACACGCGGTCATTCATGCACATGCACACACAGTCACACACACATGAACACACATGCACACACACACCCATGGTCACACATGCACACATGCACACAAAGTCACCAACTCACATGTACACACACTCATACATGCACACACACAGTCACACACACTCTCACACTCACATATACACACACATGCACACATGCACACACAGGTACTCTCTCCTGTTAAGCTTCAACAATATTTTTAAATGAACATTCCAAATATTTTTCCTAAATTTTGAACAAGAACTTTTAAAGCTTTTTGTAAACAACTTAATTATGCTGCCTACACAATTGCCTTCTCTTTAGTGGAAACAAGAAGCACTTATTTCATTATGCACGTGAAGCATTAATAAGTCGTTGATTTCTGTGCCTTGTATTGAAATGCTTTAAGATTTATTTTAGAGAAGAGGAAAACAACATCAGGGCTCCTTGTGTAAAGCTGTGCTAACATCCACTGAACCCAACCAGCGCATAATAGAAGGCACAGTGTGCTGGGTACAAGTGTGTGCATGTGCACTTTGATAGACATGCACCTGCCTGAGCTCCCGTTTGCATCACATGGCTTCCTTCCAAGTTGAAAACCAAGCTGCCATCACTCTAATGTGATTGCTTTTGTTCTCCATTTGACCATTCAATAGGCCAGAAGTAAATGTGAAGAAATATTCCGGCTGCCTCAAAGATATTGAAATTTCAAGGACTCCGTACAATATACTCAGTCGCCCTGATTATGTTGGTGTTACCAAAGGCTGTTCACTGGAGGTTGGTCTATTTCTGAAAGTTGCATAACGTGGTCACATCATGTTTCATTTACTTAATATGAGTGCTTTTACAAGAATAGTTCCTTTGTTAATGTATTTTAGATTTGTACTGATCCTTTCTTAGTTATGCATAAATGATTAAGCAAGATGGAAGCATTCTATAAATTGCTATGATGGAAATGGCATTATGAAGAGCCAAAATTTTGCTCCATTTTCCCATTTGTATAGCTATTCAATACATAGCAAGTACATTTAATATTAATACCTCTTGTGGTTCTTGCTTCCTTTTCAACAATACCTTTTCTCCTTTTTGTCATTTAAGTTCATTTTGTCTTTCTTTACTATGTATAGCTTTGTTAACTACCTTAACTTTTTCTAGACTATATCAGTAGTTTACACAAATAGCATGTAAGAGCATACCCCATCCCCATGGGTACATGACATAGCATCTTGTTCAGAGTTTCTTGTCATTAAAATAGCATAGATGGGCCCTGCTGGCATCCAATTCTGCATAGACTTGCATGATGTGAATGGAAAAATCTCTCCTACCTCAAAATCTCATCTTTGTTGCTAATGTAGCCGAGGAATCAGCTGGATCTACTTGAGTCCTCAATACAGCTCTTAAGTTCTGATTGGTCCATGTGCAAAAGATCCAGGGTCCACTTTCCTCTCTGAAAATATCTACAAGCTATAGAAAATAGTCAATAGAAAATATTAGCAAGAATTTTATGGGAATCAAATAGTGATGTTTTTTTTTAAATAAGAAAATGTTGAATATGACACATACATTTTTAATTACCCACGATGAAATACCTTTTCATTTTGGCTGCTTCCTCCAATTCGCGTCATTTTGAAGCATTCCAGTAGAGTTGAATGAAATGATGAGAGGGCAGAGAAAAAGGAAGAAAGTGAATTTGCCTTCTGAGCAATGAGGTTTAAAGATTGGAACAGAAGTGTTGGGTTTTCGTTGTTCATAGCTGCAGGCTCTAATTTAGAAGTGGCCATAGACACTAGCTCTGTGCTTAGAGAGAAGGAAGAAGGAAATACAGAAAGAACTAAAACTCTAAGGATTTCTACTGACTTCTTAAAGAAAATTTTACTAAAAGTTTAAATCTGAAAGTCTAACTCTCATCCTCATTCAAACAATGTATACATGAGGATGGAAAGCTGTCCAGAAAAATGAATGGCGTGCCTGCTCGGAGATGGTGCTTATGTAAAGACAGTCCAGAAACCAGGAATTATTTAGCTAAAATAGTAGGCAGAAATTTGCCATGGATAAATATTGCAGAATCTGTACAGTGCTTTTACCTAAACCATCTAAAATCTGTAATTTGAAAATTGGAATAGAAAGTACATTATACATTTTACCAATTCTTATGTCATTTAACTGGGCTGGAAACCCTATGATGAAAAATAGCTCACCTGAAAGAGTTCATTGCTTTCACTCCAGCAAAGCTCGACTTTAAAAATGAATATTTTAGGTACCTTAAATGTCCAATGACACAGGCTTGATTAAACAAATGCTAGCATCTTTGTACAGCAGAATGTTTTCCAGCCATTAAAAAAAAGTGATGGAGAGCTATATTTACTGACAGAGAAATAGCTCCTAAACATTTCATTGAAAAGAGATGTTCTAGGACTGGTGAGATGTCAGTGGTTAAGAGCATGTTCTGTCCTCTTGCAGAGGACCTAAGTTCGGTTCTCAGTACTCAAGGCAAGTGACCATCTGTAATTCCAGTTCCAGGGTATCCAATGTCATCTTCTGGCTTCTGTGGGCACTGGATTCACTTTCACAAACCCATACTCAGACACACACATATACACATAATTAAAAATAAGAATAAAAGCTAAAAATGAAAATGGGATGTTATCTCCTCTTTGTACTGTGTTACTCTCCAGAATACAGCTACATGAATTTTATAAGCCACAAAACAATAGTATTATTTTATTTTGAGAAAAGAACTGCACATAAAATACTTGGTTTGTTTATTTTAGGTTGTATCTCTAGAACTTATTCTAGAGAGTATCTATATACTTGACAGTAATGAACATTGTTCCCACAGAAAGTGGACATAAACCATGATCACACACAAAAATTTGAGGGCTGGAAGAATGGCTCAATGGTTAAGAGCACTTGCTACTCTTACAGAGGACCTGGCTTTAGTTCCCAGCCCCGTATGGTGGCACACAGCTGTCTTTTACTCCAGTTCCACAGTATTTGATGCCCTCTTCTGAGCTCTGTGGGTAGTAGGCACACATGTGATACACATACATATATGGAGGCTATTCTAGTTTGTTTCTCCATTGCTGTGACAAAATACTCTGACCACTACTGACTTGGGAAGGAAAGGGTTTATTTGCCTTACATCTCCTGGGTCACAGTCCATCGCTGAGGGAGCCCAAGGTAAGAACTCAGGGAAGGAACCTGGAGGCAGGAGCTGAAGCACAGGCCATGGAAGAACCCTGCTTACTGGCTTGCTCCCCTGGCCCCTGCTCAGCCTGCTTTCTTGTACAACATAGGCCCACCTGCCCAGGGGT
The DNA here is from genome assembly GCF_000622305.1 of Nannospalax galili. Taxonomy (NCBI): domain Eukaryota; kingdom Metazoa; phylum Chordata; class Mammalia; order Rodentia; family Spalacidae; genus Nannospalax; species Nannospalax galili. The sequence goes on from NW_008332852.1 coordinate 738,939, forward strand.
AGCACCACCCACAGTGGGCTGGGTCCTCCCACATCATTTAATAATCGAGAAGATGCCCCACAGACATGGCCAAAAGCCAATCCAATGGAGGCAAGTCTCCAATTGAGGTTGCCTCAACCCAGGTGTGTCAAGTTGACAACTAAATCTGTCCAGCACAGAGGAAAAAACATTCATGTATGTAGACTAAAAATGAATAAAATTCTTAAAAATTAACTGATACTATGTATTCAATAAATTCAAAAGAGACAGCAAGGTGTATTTAAACCAAAAAAAATTATCTACTGATGACCTTCCATATTTTATATTAAAAAGTTACAGATTTAAAATGGAGGCTTTAATTTTTCTGTTTTAAAGAAACTAAACTAAACTGTTCAGAAAAGTCAACATCTTTGAATTGATATTTCTTCACGTGCTCTTAAACTTCCATATAACCAGAGGTTTTCTTGCTTCCTAAAATTATACTATTTTGTGGTTACATCACATGTATTGAGGAAGGAGGTGAGATGGAGAGTTTAACTCTTAATTTCTAATGATTTCTCTTCTTTTTTTCCCACAGAATGTCTACACAGTTAGCTTCCCCAAGCCTGGTTATGTGGAGCTTGCCCCTGTGCCTATTGATGTAGGAACAGAAATCAATCTTTCCTTCAGTACCAAGAATGAGTCTGGGATTATTCTCTTGGGAAGTGGAGGGACACCATCACCCCCTAGGAGAAAACGGAGGCAAACTGGACAGGTACCTTCCCAGCTGATAAATAAATAATTTTTCCTGGCTTTTAAATGACACAATTAAATTGTTTTTACATTTTAGATTTTTCATCACCTACTTTGACTATGATCTTGGTCAACCAGTGTTGATCACTCCATTCATCCATGCTGGCCTATTTCTCTCACAGCTTCTTAGGATAGTCGAATCCTCTAGACTGTCCTATGGGACTCTTTCTGGTGTGGAGTCACACCCACATGTCCACTGTGTTCCGTATGGGATTACCATTTGCATATTTAAAGAAGAAAGCCTAAAATACACACAAATTACATACATCTCTTGTCTTTAAGTACAGCTTCTTACCAGATCTGTGGCTATCCTATTACAGTCCCCTGGATTTAGCTTTCTTCTAGAATCAATTACTGTATTAGTTACTTTTCTGTTGCTATGATAGAAACACTGACCCAAGCAATTTATAGAAGGAAGAATTTATTTGAGCTTATGGTTCTAGGGGAATTACAGTCTGTCTTGGTGGGGAGGCATGGTGGCAGAGGTGGCTGGAGAAGAGGAGTGGAAGCTAAGCTCTACATCTTCCAGCAGGCACAGGAAACAAGAGAGCTACTGGAGATCTGGCAAGGCTTAAGAACTCTCTAAGCCCACCCGCAGTGATGTGCTTCCTCCAGGATAGCCACACCTTCTAAAACCTCCCAAAACATGGCCATCATCTGGGGACAAAATGTCCAACACTTGGAGTCTATGGGGGACATTTTCATTCAAACCATCACAGTTTCCCAGTTGCACTAGTTAAGGGGATGCAATCCTACCCTCTCTGTACAAAAAAGAAAGACAGAAAAGGACCTAACATAGGAGAACTCATATAGAGAACAGCCGTCACAGACACTGTGACAAGTAACCCAGCCTCACTCGAGGATGCTAAGAAGACAACGAGCACCCTCTTTTATGGAATGTAAACTTAAGTATTATAGATTATATATTATATATTGTATTATATATTAGCATATTATATATTATATTATATATTCCTTGTCCCTTTGATTCTGGGAAAAGAAATCCCCCAATTGCCAGATTTAGGTATTGGAACTCTTTACTCCTTTGGTATTTCGTTGGTGCCTCAAAGTTTTTTGTAATTATAGTCTTTCATTTTTATGTAGCTTTTCTCAGAAAAAGTTCATGGTAATGACCTAGTCAGCTATCATCAAAAGAATAAACTACTTTACAAGTATATTTTTAAATATTCAGATGCCTTTATAAATGTAGCGGTGTATTATTTATTAGATGTTTGGGGATGCATTTGTGTGCTCGGGTGCACATGTACATTTGTGTTTCTCATGTGGAGGCTAAAAGTCATCTCCAGCTATCATTACTCAGGAGCCATCAACCTTGTCTTTTTGCTTGGGTTTGGTTTTGGGGTTTTGGTTTTTATTTTTGTTCTCTGGGTTTTGTGACAAGGTCTCCCTATAGGCCCAGCTGGCCTAGAACTTGCTGCATAGACCAGGCTGACTTCCATTTCACAGAGATCCATCTGTTTCTGCCTTCCAAGTGCAAGGATTAAAGGTGTGTACTACCTGGCATCCCTGTTTTTGAGGCAGTTTTTCACTGGCCTGGAATTCACCAAGTAGGCTAGACTGGCAGGCCAGCAAGCCACAGGCATTAGCCTGCATCTACCTTCCCAATGCTAGAATTACAGGCATGTACTGCTATGCTGAGCTCCTGTTTAAAACATGGATTCACATGCTTGTAAGGGAAGCACTTTACCAACTAAGATTGTTCCTAAATCCTGATTACGTGCTTTCAAACATTTTAATTAATGCTAGGTTTTTACATCTACTCATCAATAATAAGCAATACATTCTTAATTTCTTTGTCTTAAAACTAATAAATATCAGTAATATTTATTTATATTAAATATGTGTAATTTATAATGTTTATTATGTAATATTAGCAAATAGAAATAATATGTAACCAAGAATTTCTCAAGAAGGCAGTAATGGAGGTCACAGAGATGACTGAACAGGTAAAGGCTCCTGTTGTCAGGACTGAGTTTGGTCCCCAGGACTTATATGGTAGAAGGAGAAAACTGGTTCCTGCAAGTTGTCCTCTGATCCTCACACTTGTGCCTTGTGCTATGGCATTCATGTGTCCATATACATGCACACCTACATTCAAAAATTAAATAAATGAATGTGATATTAAAAGAATGTAATGACAGCCTGATAATAGAAAAATCTAAAAATCATATAAATACCTGAACAGATATAAGAAAATATTAGGTAAAAATATAACAACATAGCCAGGCATGGTGGTGCATGCCTTTAGTCACAGTACTTGGGAGGCAGAGGCAGGTAGATCTCTGAGTTCAAGGCCAGCCTGGTCTACATAGTGAGGCCAGCTGGGGCTACAGGGAGACCTTGTCTCAAAAGGATCAATGAATAAATAAATAAATAAATAAATAAATAAATAAATAAATAAATAACTAATTAAGAGGAAGGATCATCCCATCTATAAAGACTATAGCAAGTATTCATCACACACTTGTGATGTTCTGTAAAATCAGGGCCAATAAACAGACGACTGTTTCTTACTGTACTAATCTGTTTACTGAGTAAAAGAAGAACAAGTACAGACAGTCTGAAAGGAGCTGTTTAATTTAATATAACAAGTTAGATATCAGATTTATATGAGAAAACTACAATGTTTTATTGAAAGGCAATACAGTCATCCTCAATGAACGCACAGATTCATCATGTTAATAAACAAAAACTCAATATTAAAAGTCTGCCTGTTTTCCCTAATGTGATGTACAGATTTTTTTTCAGATAAGAATATCATCTTGGCTTTCTTGAAAATCACTGCACATTAGTTCTAAAATTTACATCAAAGAATCAAAATCCACCAAAACTTCTGAAACAGAAGAATGCATTGGTAGGATTGCCTCACTAGACAGAAGCACGTTCATAGCTGGAGTCTTAGACTGGAGTAATGTGCTCATTCCTGAAAAATTCTGTCTTGGTCCAACAGAAGAGAGAACACTGGATATGCCCAATTACAGATGCAAACGACCTTGACAATAAGTGGCATCGCCAATCATTAAGAAAACAGTGGGTATTCCCAGAATGACTCCACAGCCATTGGCTTCTATGTGGGAAAAAAAATGAAACCATTTCTATTCATACTAAACTGAAAAACAATTCCCAGTAAATTAAAGTTGTGAATATGGAAAGAAAAGATTTAAAACTTTTGAAAGAAAATACAGAAAATAAGTTTTGATGTCCTAGAAGGGAAGAAATGATTTATTGAACAAAACAAGAGTTTGGTACAACTGAGTTAATATGAAAGCTTTCTGTTCATTGAAAAAAAAAAAAAAAGACCCTACCTGGAAATGTATTGTTGATGTAAGCTGATAAAAACTCGTAATCCTAATGTGAAAGTAACATTCATAAACATGATGTAACTGAAACAGTAATGAACAGAAGACTTGAATAGGTATTTCTTGGAAAACATGATTGATACAAAAATGTTTTTTGAATGTTCAACCTTGGGGTAATGGAGGAAATAAATCTTCCATACACACTAGATCTTACAACCCCTGGATTAGTAAAACATTGAGAAATGTGATAAACCAAGCGTTAGCAAGGTTTTGATGAAAGGCAACTGTAGCTGCTGTTGGGAATAATACTTTGCTACAGTTGCTTTGGTCCCTGATTTGGCTCCATCTTACAAAGTTAAGCAGATGCATTCTCTTCAAGGTGGCAACTCCGTGCCCATGTACACACCAAACTGTGGCAAAAACAATTGCGTATACACACAATTTTAAAGTCTTTAAAAATTTCTTGAAACATGGAGGGAGAAAAGGTGTCAGTTGTTTCTCAATGCACATGATAATCACCGAATAAATATAAAATATAAATGCTGCCAAATCCTTTATTCTATAATCCTGAAAAATAAAAAAAATGTTTTCACTCTTACAAATGATAATCAGGTTACATTAAAAGGACAAGACCAAAAATACTGGAATTTTCACTAAAGGATATTTGTTCCCTTGGCCACTGCCAAGTAGTTAAGCACCACTTATCAGCTCCACGTTTTTGTTCTTTAGCGCTAAATAAATGAAATTAAACCAACAGCTTTCAGGAGAATTCTTAAAACAATTAACATAAGAAAACAATAAGTACAATAGTACAAAGTACATCAGAAATGAAATTTTAATGCTCCAAACATTTAATGGTAATGAATATCTAGTTTTTTAAATTGCATAGTAATTGCTATCTGAAGGAGGAAACTATTAAATTGTTTATATCTGTTGTAGAATGCACGCTGACTAAAGTGATGTATTTTGTATGTGAAAACTAACAGTTGTGATATCCAGAGGGTTATTTATGATTGTGTTCACCAAAAGGGGTTTGAGATATTAAACAATCAACTAAAATATTTTTGAGTAAGTGGCTTGTGGTTGCCCCTTTGGGGAATGCTGTGTGCTAATCCAGAGCACAGCACATTGTGTACTGGACACAAGGCTGCATAGATATCCTGGCAAATTCTTGAAGACATGATGACGGTGATGGAAACCATCATCATGGTTTCTATCACCATCAATTATTCTTGGAAGACCAAATGATCCCTGTGTGTACAGCAGGTACCCTGGTACTACACAGAAGAGAATGCTCATGACATCAGCTTTGGGAATGAGGGCTGCATCCAGCTCCCTAGAGTTCATAATCAGATATCAAAAACATACAGGTTGCTATGGTAACAGTAACAAGGAAAAAAAAGCAGGTATGTTTGTGGATAGAAAATTGTGTCTCTTTCTAAATGTGGGAGACAGGTTACATGTTTGTGACTGTGATCTATTCCACCAGTTTAGAGAACAAATTGAAGTCTAAATACTCAAATGCCCTGAGATTGAAGCAGACTTCATGCTAGCTGCCCACTTATGAGTATAAAAGAGAGCGATTTTTGTTAACACCCTTTGATTCTTGATGGGTCTTGTAAGTTAGAGGACCAAGGCAAGCAGAGCATTACATTCAACATCACAACCTGCTTGACAGACAACTGGTATTACAACATCTACCTGCCCCATCATCCAACAAACAAAAATGGTAAATGATCAAAAACATTACAAGCTACCTTACCAACTCTGTTTAAGAAAATATTGAGAAGCTGGGGAGATGGCTTAGTGGGTGTGTTGGCTAATCTTTGTTGTCAATTTGACCCATGTGGGAAGAGGACTCCTCAGCTGAAGAATTTCCTCCATCAGATTGGCCTGTATTGATATCTATGAGGCATCTCCTTGATTGCTAATTGATGTAGAAGGGCCCAGCCTACTGTGAGTGGTGCCATCCCTGGGCAGGTATCCCTGGGCTGCATAGAGAAGGTTGCTGAGTGAGAGCCTGGGTGCAAGGCAGTAAGCAGCACTCTTCTATGGTCTCTGTGTCAGTTCCTTCCCAGGGCTCTTGTCCTGGCTTTTCTCAATGATGAACTGTAATCTCCAAACCAAATAGATCCTTTCCTTCCCTAAGTTGCTCTTGGTCAGTGTTTTATCACAGCAACAGAGAAGTGAACTAGAATAGCGGATAAGAGCACTTGCTGTGCAAGTATGAGGATCCAATTTCGAATCCCCAGAACCCACATAAAAAGCTGATGGTAGCACATAAGCACCTACAACCACAACACTGGAAATGGGGGACAGAGGAAGGAAGCTTACTAGGGCTTGTGGCTGCCAGCCTAGCTCCAGGTTCAACAAGAGACTGTTTCAAGGTGGTAAGACAGAGTGATATAGCAGACCATGTGATATCCTCTTTTGGCTTCCCTGTGCATGCATGGGCTACACACAGACACACACACGTGAAAACGTAGAGTTTTTACTTCACCAATAAGATCTCAGGGCTGACAAATATGTGGTTCTGGCACAGTATCGCTATAACTAAGTCACAGGTGAGACCCCTGTTTAATCTTCAACGCCATTTGTTGTTGCAGGCCTATTATGCCATACTCCTCAACAAGGGCCGACTGGAAGTGCATCTGTCCTCAGGGATGCGGACAATGAGGAAAATTGTCGTCAGACCAGAGCCAAGTCTGTTTCATGATGGGAGAGAACATTCTGTTCATGTGGAAAGAACTAGAGGGTAACTAGCAGTAGAGCACTTAACCGTTATTGTAACTGGCATAAACTTCCTTTGCTGGCATGGGTTTTTGTCTGAATCTTCCTGTGTGGACGGACTACCAGTGCCAAAGTTAGAGAGTGGATTTCTTTTCCCTCCTTGTATTCATGTTTGGCAAACCTTATCTGCAAGGGACTGAGGAATTTTACTCAGCATTTTTTCTGTGCACTGCTCCTCCTCCGTCTCTGGAATATCTAAATGTGTCTTCTCAAGCTATAGATAAGAGAGCTCCTCGTTCTGCCTCTCTCAGCCTCCTCTCTGATAAGGTTTGTGCATAGTGAAATGCACAGAATGGCTCAGTGTGAGCCATCCGCTTTGGCAGCTGCTTCTTCAGTCAGGTTCCAAACCAGTTATGGCAGCTGCTTATAAACCTGTCACTGATACTACCGGGCATGACATTAGCTGTAGGACCCACTGAGCCTCTTATGAGTATCTTTCCTCCCTGTCTCCTCTCCATAAGATTTACAGGGTCCTTGCAGTACTTCCTGAGAGAACTGGGTCAAAGGGAAATGGAGGATGCTGGTAATCCATTAATGGAGGCCACCTGTCTGCAGATCTCCAAGAACACGTGCCCAAATCCCCAAGATGGAATTGTCCTTAAAAACACACAAATTGATTTCTTATTTATGCACAATGCTTTGTACTTTACTTTATCTGGAAAAGTCATCTGTACTCATCAAAACACTACACAACAATTCAGAGAGGTAATTAGTTCAGAAGGGCAATTAGAGGAAAAGAAAACAGAAGCCCAGAGACTTTGGGGGCCTCAGACCTCCAAACCAGCAATCCATTTATTAAACTGAAGACAGACAAAAGAACTGGAAATCAAATCTGATGAACCCTCAAAACACAGCGAACACTTGTAAACACAGCAACAAAAGTGTGACCATGGAGCAATGGTTCACATAAACAGCTGTTGTCTACAGTGAAGATGTACATTTTCTAATTATCCTCTTGTGCAGGTACTAGTTTAGATAAGTAATGAGGAGTTCTTGTTTTCTAAGTAAATAATCAAGCTTTCTTTGGTTCATTTTGTTATGATGTAGAGCACTGGCTTGGGGGCTGAATCAATACTGAGCATGCCTGCTGTCTACCACCCAAGACATTTAGAAACCATGATTAAGACAAACGAGGGGTCAGTATTTGGACAAACTCAGAACTTTTACTAATCCATAGCCAGATATTGTAGTCAGGGTGTCTGAGGAGAAAAACAAATTGAATTTTCTTGTTTAAACCTTGGGGAGTGCTTTAGAATAGCAAATTGCATGACTCTAGCCTAGATCTTAAAGCACTGGCCAAACTTTAGCCCTTCTGATTGTGGGAAGGACATTTTACAAGTCCGTATATCGCAAAGTATTTCTGCAAACAAATTCAGATTTAAAAATTATAAGTGACCAAAACTCACCCAAAATATGTTATTTTCAGGAGAAAGAATTGGGAAATTCCTAAACATGCTACCACATTGTACTAAGGTGTCCTTTTAACAGGTGTTTCTTCAACAAGGGTATTTTATTATGCCAGCTTCACAGCTGTTGGCCATCAATCCAACCTTTATTTGATCAAGCTCCTTGTACAATACATCCCTGAAAACTGGTCATTCAGTTAATTGGCTATATAAACAAACAGTTTTGCCATTCACTGTTAATTACAAGATGATGTGTCAGACATAGGACTGTGTAGTCACCTAACTCTGTGCCAAAACAGGAAGACATTTGCTACTGTGTCCTCCTCAGCACTCTGAGGTCAAAATGCAACCATTGTCTACTCTATGAGCAAAGACATGAAGCTGACTAGCCAGGTCACTGATGACAGAATGAACTTCACGCAAAAGCATCACAGTTCTTTATATACCAATTCTAAGGCGTGCACTGGGTCAAGTCCTGGGCCAAGATTGTTTTTTGATCGTCTTAAATGTATGTGAGACGTGCATTCATAGCCTTTCATCCCAGAACAGAAAATATTAGTAACTTGCCTCAAACTACATAATAAACAACAGTCAGGTTTAAAATCCAGTTTTACGTAATTTAAATTTTCTGTGTTTGGCTTGCTATTTATTCTTACCTATTTGGGAGCTTAAAAGATTTATATTACTATGTATTGATTATGATAAACTATTAATAATTTAGAAATGTTCGCTTTCCCTCAACATTTTTCAGATGACAAATGCTAATCATTTCTTTCCCTAAAACCCAGAATAATATGGTAACTGTAGTGCCACCCAGTAAATTATTAGGATTTTTTACCAAATTGTGGGACAAATTTTTCATGACTGACCTCCACCTCTTTCTAAACCCCCCCTTCCTCATTCTCTCATTTTTCTGCCTCTTCTTTTGAAAAACAAAATCTCACTTCATTTTCTTCTCTAACCCTTGCCTTTCATGACTGTCTTGATTTTGATCTTTCTCCTCTAGTCTACCCCCTTGGCCATCAGTGTGCTGACTGAACAAAAACTTATCAACATCTGAAATAGTTCCTTAGGCAATTAGGACAGACAGCTAGGTTGAGCTCTTTCTGAAAGCGTGCCACACACAGATACAGAAGACAGCCAAAGACCAGGGGTTACATCAGATAATAAAGGAGTAACTTAGGATTTCCAGAGACCATGATTTGGACACTGTAATCGACATATTTTCTTTTGTTTTGTTTAGTCAATTTTGCGACAGGGTCTGACTGTAGCCCTAGCTGACCTGGAACTCACCATGTAGATCAGGCTGGCCTCCATCTCACAGAGATCCATCTGTCTCTGCCTCCCAAGCACTGGGATTAATGACATGCATTATCATGCCTGACTTCATATATTTTCGTTCTTACCATTCAAATTTTGTTAAATTAAAAAAAATGGATTTTATTTGTCATACAAATTACAAATGTCAAGGAACTTCTAATTAATATCTTCTACATATATAATTGGTGATGACTTGAAAAAAAGTCTTGGGCCAATTTCTCAAACAAGAAAGGAAAAAAGTACAAGAAATAAAATATGGGGGCTGGAGATAGGGTTAGGTAGTCAAGAGCACTGGCTACTCTTGCAGAGTTCCATTCCCGGCACCCACATGGTGGCTAACAACCATCCACAACTCCAGTTCCTGGGAATCCAACGCCCTCTTCTGACCTCTGCAGGCATTGCAGGACCCAGGTATACTTACATTCATGCAGGCAATACACTCATACACATAAAATAATAAGTAAAATATCTTAAAATAAAATATTTAATTATGAAACTCTGAAAATCAGCCACTGAAATTATGAAAGAGGATAAACAGTTGACCTACCACAATACTAATAGGTGATGCAGTGTTTATTATTTTTCATAGTCTGTCAGTTAAAAGTTATAAACTAAAACTAAAACTGAAATCACACCAGCATGGATATGTCGATAATGTCCTTCTCTAAGGAAAAAAAAAAAAAAAAAAAACTGAACCAATTATTTAGATTTAATGCTTCTTGAATGTAAAATGGAAGAAAAATTCAGCTGCAGTCTTCTAACAATGCCCTTATTATGTAACACAGCCTCAGGGCAAACTCTTAATTAATGTATTCCACTGTTTGATGTAGGTATTTTATCTCCATTTTATAAATGAATGAAATGAAACTAAGAATGATTAAATAACTTGCCCAAGGTCACACTAAGAAGACTCCACACTAATACTGAATTCCAATCTGGTTTTCCTGAAAGCATAAATTCATTCTGCACCTCTACCCTGGTATCCAATAGAGAGGACTACTGTTGTGATTCTCAGATTGAAAGAGACATTGGGAGAATCCACCTTAGAAAGAAACGGGAGTCTGGCTCTGTAACACTCTCATCAAGATCAGAGATTTACTCTCTTTGGACATTATTTAGTAGTGGCTTAAATCCCTGACTAAAATTCTTAGGAGCGTGCTTACCTGGCAGGGGCGATACCATGGTCACGAAGGTGGTTTTCCCAGGGTGAGGCTCATCCATTGCACTTCAGATGTGCTGACCCCAGTGATTTCCCCAAATGTGGCAAAGTTGACTGCATAAATCTCTGGTAGTAGGGGACTGTGTTTGCACTCTCCCCTGTACAAAAATAGATAGATGATAGATGATAGGTAGATAGATAGATAGATAGATAGATAGATAGATAGATAGATAGGTGATTGATAGATAGATAGATAGATAGATAGATAGATAGATGA
>NW_008332852.1:750801-755464 GCF_000622305.1 Nannospalax galili
TAGATAGATAGATAGATAGATAGATGATAGATAGATGATAGATAGATAGATAGATAGATAGATAGATAGGTAGATGATAGATAATAAAATCCTTTGGAGCATTGTTCAACACGTTAGAAGGCCACATTCAGGGAACAGCAGGTGAAGGCGAAGGTACTTCTCAGTGAATCACTCACACCTGGAAGTGACTGTCTCTGTCTCCTAAACCAGAACACTCTTGGCAGTGAAATGGAACCTCCTGATTTTTCCCAAGTTCTTCCAGAGTCTTTTTCTTTGTTTTTTTAATTATCCCTATTTTCTCTTTTAAATTAAGTCTTACCTCAGCCTTTACACCCCCTGAACAGTGACATTTCAAGCCATAACAAAGTTTATTTTGTTCTATATTCTCACTTTGGAATTGAACCAAAGTGGATCCAAGCTCAGTGCTTCGGTGCCAAGTTGTAGCTTGTGGCCATGACTTATTGTTCCCAGCCGTGTGTGTGTGTGTGTGTGTGTGTGTGTGTGTGTGCGTGCGAGTGTGTGTGTGTGTGTGTGTGTGTGTTAATGAGATCAAGTAAGACAGCTTTGAGGGCTGAGTTTTCCACCTAAGCATTTAGGTGTTCTCTTCAGATAAAAAGTAAGTTTTTGGTAATCCATTTACAATTCATCCACCATGACTGAGAACATTGTTGGGACCGAGGTTAAAACCTGCTTCTTCAAAGAGAGAAGATGCCTGTGGTCATTTTCATCATCAGAACTCTGTGTTTTGATTCTTTGCCCTGGGATCCAAGGATTGTTGTGAATAAGTAGCATGAGGTTCTCAATTAGCAGTGTGTGAGTAATCACTCATAAGCAAATTAGGGAAATTAATGAAACAGCCACTAAGGAAAATCACTGCAAGGAACAATTAGCTTGGTGTTCTGGCCTGCCCGTTCTTTTCACAAGCCAACAGCTACATTCTTTATAAAATGTACTGTAAGTGTTTGCTGTTGATTCCTGCAATCTAAGCTCTCGGGAGGACAGTTCGTCCCCTAGCAAGAAGATAATAGCTAGCACAAACCAAGGCATAAGGAGCCAAACAAAATGTGATCCCATGCTGTGCCAAACCCACTGAACCTGATCTGATTAGACATTGCTGCATAGCCCAGTGGTCTCCATTCTCACAGACCTGTGTGTCAGGCTGCAGACATGTGTTGTCACCTATACCAGAGGCTCACGTTGCAGCATTGCAGTTGCAAGACTGCCTGCTTTCAATACGTGGTCAGAAAGAGTTAATGAGGGAGGCATAAGACAAAGGCCTGGGAAACGATAGTGTTTGTTAGTTGGTTGGTGTAGCGATCTTAATCATCTAGTCTGGGCTAGCATAAAAGCTATTGAAGATCAAGGCGAGATGACACTAGCCTGGAAAATCCCAGTAATCAGTAAGCTGAGGCCAGAATATCATGAGTTCAAGGCCAACCTGGGCTAGAGAGTAAGTGCAAGGCCAGTTTAAGATACAGAGCTGGGGCTTGGTATCAGGAACCACAGAACAGTAGAAAAAAATAAACTCCTAGAAGCATAGAGTGAGGGGTGGCAGGAAAGAAATCTCCCACTGTATAGAACATTAGTTGATCTGTGTTTGTTTGCTTTAAATGTTTTGTCAGCATCTTCACTGTGCAAGTTGATGAAGACAGAAGACATGTGCAAAATCTGTCAGCAGAACAACCCATTGAGGTGAAAAGGCTCTTTGTTGGGGGTGCTCCACCCGAGTTTCAGCCTTCCCCTCTCCGGAACATTCCTCCATTTGAAGGCTGTGTGTGGAATCTTGTTATTAACTCTGTGTAAGTGACTATCACTGCTGCTGTTTGTTTTTTAATCTGAGGGTCACCATTGCATCTACATTTTCTAAAACTGGTAGGGAAGAGGCCATGAAGACTGGAATTCTGTACTGGTGCTGTTAAAGCAGGGTCAGGATCTGATTTCATTATATGGGAGGAAAACAATTTTTTAAAAATTTACTGTAATTATATTTTTATTAGCCCGATGGACTTTGCACAGCCTGTATCCTTCAAAAATGCAGACATTGGCCGCTGTGTCCATCAGAAGCGTTGGGAAGATGAGGCAGGTGCTGTTCCAGCTGAAGTCATTATCCAGCCACAGCCAGTGCCTGGCCCTGCGTTTCCCACACCTGCCCCGGCTCAGACACATGTGAGTGTTTATATGAGCACTGCTTAGGAATCTTTACTCAGCATTTTGAGTTATTGTCAGGAGGGAAGGTGTTCAGGTATCTAGAGAAGTCATAATAGGAACCCAGGCTATACAGAAGTATTGAGTCACACGAGTGCCAGACATCTACCCTCCACCTGCTACCTGCCCTACTCCCACATGTTTTATTCATTAATGATGTGGATCAGAATTGTAGTTTTAGAACCTTCCTTCTTTGTGAAAATGTATTTTAGATGTTAGGTCATGCTTCAGATAACACACATTATCTATTTTAACTTGATTTCTTTCTTTCTTTTTGTGAGGAGTCTTTTTAGCGGTGACTAAAAGTCAAAAATTTGTTATTTTATGACATACATTTATTAAGAGCCCAATAAATGTAAGTTTGATATCATGGCTAGCCTAGAAGAAACAGAGAGAGAGAGAGAGAGAGAGAGAGAGAGAGAGAGAGAGAGAGAGAGGAGCAGCACTCACCTGCCTGCCACAGACGACCTACCTTTGAATTGTGCGGATAATATCCTCTCTAAATGTAATGTAATCCATTGCTAGTAAAGACACCTACCTTTGAGGATTATTATAAAGGTACAGGTTGCATATTGTCTATAAAACGCTATAAAATAACTCCTGACGCATGGTAATACTCCATTCTATTAATGCTTCTGGGTGAACTAGTTAGTTTGACCTTTCACAATTCGAGGGTGGGGACAAGTGCTAGGAGACATGAGATGCTTGTGAGTATTCTGCTTTTAAGTAATTTCAAATTCTGACATGAAATGCTTATTAGATCTCATTTCTTTTAAGTGATAAAATATAGTTTATTATCAGTTTCATAGAAAAGGTAATTAGTAAAGTAATGCACAGGTTAAAAATTTTAACTTAGGGCTGGAGAGATGGCTCAGCAGTTAAGAGCATTGACTGCTCTTGCAGAGGACCCGGGTTCAATACCCAGCACCCACATTGTGGCTATGAACCATCCTTAACGCCCAGTTCCAGTGTAATCCGAAGCCCTCTTCTGACTTCCTTGGCATTGTACAACACAGGTGCATTCACATACATGCAGGCAATATACTCATACACATAAAATAAAAATGATAAAATATTTTTTTCAATTTTTTAACTTAATGAGAAGCATTAGAATTCATGCTTATTAATAGGCATGATAGTACACGCCTTTAATCCCAGTACTTGGGAAGCAGAGGCAGGTGGAGCTCTATGAGTTCAAGGCCAACCTGGTCTACTTAGGAAGTTCAAGTTCAGCCAAGGTTATATAGTGAGACCTTGTTTCAAAAAACCAAAACAATAGATGTTTATTTTTGAAAAAATAATATAAATTAACTAGATATTAAAGGAGGAAATTAAAAGTTACCCAGTCATTTTAGATATATATCTGGCATTTATATTCCTAATATATTACAAAATATTTAACAGAAATGGATTCATATTCTGTTACCTCTTATGCTTTTAGAAAATCTTGGTTTTTTTTTTTTTTGTTTTTTTTTTGAGAAGAGACTTTTTTGGTTTGTGAGATAGTCTTTCTATATAGCTCAGATTGGCCTCCAGCCCTCTCCTCCTGCCTCAGCCTCCAATATGCTAGAGTCATATGCCATCATGCCCAGCTAAGAAATTTTAATGATGCTAGGCTTGGTTTTCTTTTCTGTTTGTAATAGTACTTATAGGAATGAGACTATCTGTGTTTGTGATTTGAGTTTGCAAATGAAGCCATCTTAAAAAGAACCTGAGAACACATGAGGGAGGAAGTCATTAGACTAGAAACTGAAGGGACTAATATTTATACCCTTCCCTTTGATTTCTGCCTTTCTGAATAGATGGATACCAGACTGTGACAGGGAGACCAAATTTCCCTACATTTAGGTTTATCATTATCTAAGAAATTAGTCCTAATTTCCTAACAGAAACATTTTAATGAATGAGTTTTCAGTGACAAAGCAATAAAATCTCAGCTCTAATCATTTTTAATTCTCAACATTTTTATATGATTTTAGATTTTTGAAAATAATTAATAATTAAGACTTACAAGTTAATTTTTGAGATGGGAACTGCTATCTATGAACCCCATATTTATTGATTCACAGAAACCTCTAATCTTCTGACCAATCTTTTTCTTCCTTATAGCCTTCACTCTGAACCTTGCCAGGAGCTTATAGTGAAAAGAAAGCATTCGCTATGCTCTCTAGGATAATTTTAAAGTATCCGAAGAAGGCTCTGTCCTGTGAAATGGATATGTCAATCCTGTAGCTAATATGTAGTCAGCCATCCTGGACTAGGAAGCATTTCCAGCATGCTACCTCATTTGATAGTGCTGGAGTCTAACATTCCCTCACACTTCTGTCTTAGTGTTTAGCCCATTTAGATCTGAAAATAAAACAATGCTGCATTCTAGATTTGTGCATATTTCTCACCCAAAATGACAGAGATGGGGTAGGTAAGTATCCAGGCATCTGGCATTTCTATATATATATAT
>NW_008332852.1:755479-794236 GCF_000622305.1 Nannospalax galili
CTCCAATGGGGCAAGTATTTGTACTGTTTATTCCAAGTCTCCCAAGAAGCCTGCCTCATGGGGATTTACATACAGTGAGCTGCCTGTATTTATTTTACTTGAATCTTACTACAAAATTGAACTTAGAACTTCCAAGTTTAAAATGTGGAAATGAAAGCACTATGAGTAGCAATAGAGAGTGAGGTGCTAGCCTGGGCATGGTGGCACACACCTTTAATCCCAGCTCTTAGGAATCAGAAGCAAGAGGATCTCTGTGAGTTCAAAGACAGCCAGGGGTCCATAGTGAGACACCCTGTCAATCAATCAATCAATCAGTGAGTGAGTGAGTGAGTGAGTGAGTGAGTGAGTGAGTGAGTGAATGAGTGAGGTGCCTATAAAGGCACTCTGGGAATTAGGGAGGGAAAGAATTATACAAAAGGAAGTGATTTCTCCAGAAACTTCAGTGATACAACTTTAAAAGTTAAGTACAGTCAAAGCCATAGGATAAATCACTTGCATGCCAATATGTATTTAAAGGGAAAAAATGCAAGTTTTCTGGACTCCAAGGAACCCTCTTTCAGGCATGTGTATGTGTGTGTTACCTTCACTAAAGATAGGAGTTCATGTACAGAGTTAGCATGATCCAGTGTCTCAACATTGCTCAGCAGGCATTTTATTCTTCAGGACATTAAAGTCAGTGTTGTAAAAGTACTATCTCCTTAGTATTCACCCACAAAGATGAGTGAATACAAGCATCAGACAGGATTTTAGCCCACACTTATTAGTGGGATCACTGACTCATGAACAAAGAAAATCACACCATTTTCAGGATGAGTCATCATTTGGTGCTTTCAAGAACCAAAGCACCCTTTTGAGACATGTGATTGAAATCTTTGCTCCATACCTATCTAAATTCAAAGGATGCTTATCAAATCGTATACTACCTTGAGTTCAGTAACTTATTTCTAAATGTCAGCAAATCATCAGGAGTTAGAAATAACCACTGCTTTATTCCAACCTGAATTAAACAGGGTGAAAAGCTTTTCTCCTGGCAACTGTTTTGTTGCCCTGTGCATTTCTCATGACTGTGGCTCTGGGATGCGTGGCTTCTTTTGGGTGCCCATCAACAGGTGCACCGCTCCTTTAGACTCCCCGCCTTCCTATGCACCTTGTCATCCACAAAGCAGAGACAAACAGAAAGCAATTTGAGCTTTCCTTTCCTACCGGTTTCCCCTCATGTATTATCAAAAGTTCCCACAAGGTGGCAGAAGTGTAACGTGTTGAGATTGATGAGCCTCTATTGAGACTGATTTTTTTTTTTTTTTTTTTTTTTTTTTTTTTTTTTTAAAAAAAAAAAAAAAAAAAGAGGGAGACCAGTGCTTTCAAAACACAGGAAAAGCATCAAATGCTTGGAGACTTCTCTCAGGCTCACATCAGCTGACAAGAGAAAGACTCATATGGCCATGCTTTAACCATTCCTCTCTCCTCCCACCTCTCAGCTTAGATTTCTGTGACTACTGGGTTGAAAATGTCCTTACTGACAAAATCACTTCATTCTCTTGTAAAGCATAGGTACTTTCTAATACCTCAAAGGCGCCCCCCTTCAAAAAGCTGGGAAAATGAAGCTGAAGATGCCTGAGCCCAAGCAGGCAAACCTCTGGACTGTCACTGCTCTCTACCCATCCTAGTATCAGTTTCTCCTGGGGAAGTTGATGTGGCAAGATGCAGTCAAACCATGAGAGAGATCTCGACTTGTAGCAAAATATGACTCTACTAGAAGTTAGAGAGTTTTCTTACCATTTAAATGCTAAGAGAGATGCATATTAAAAACCCAATATACTCAACACTTCTCTGTCCTTTTCCAATGACCAGTTTAATAAAAGAAGACAAGAGACATTTTATCATTTATTTAAAGTACTATCCAGAGTATCCATCCTGTTTGCAAGTTGATGGTGGTGAGACTCTGCTGTTGTGGCTTTATACATTGAGATGGTCTGTTGGAGCAATGGATAGGCTTCTTCCTGCTCTGTCCTGCGCATTGAGCAATCTGAGGGCACAGTTGTACTAGCCAGTCAGTCTTCTGCTTGCTTCTCAAATTCTGCCCTGTGCAGAAGTGAAGCCGGATCTTTTGCAGGTGATCTTACTCTTGCTTAAGTGAGCATGCTCTAAAATGATGCATATGTCAAAGGACCCTAACTAAACCCCTGTCCTCTTCTGATTAAAAAATTTTCTAAAATGACTCAAGTGAGACCCTTTCCATCTAGAAAATCCAATGATATGGAGCAGAGGGCTGCTGCTTAGCTTAGATACTGTTTGGCAAATACCTGCCCACCAACAGGCAAAGTGATGGTAATTCAGCTATGATGTATTTAAAACAAAAACTCTTCACAACATACTATCAGTCAAATTCCTAATCTTTACAGCGCTCATCCTGATAGTCTTAAAAATCCTATTAGAATGTGATTTATACTAAAATATTATTTTAGATTGACATTTGTATATAGTAAATGAATTAAAAGCATTCTACTGGCAGATTACTTCTGGCTGTACATTATTGTTCCCTAATTCCTTGGGCTCCACTGACTTTTTCAATCACTCAGCTTTCAGAACTAAAGATTTAGAGAGGTTTTGGTGAAATTCTGTCCCCAAAGAACAGACTTCTTTCAGGGAATTCTGAGGAGGACTGCATGCTACATGTTAAAGTTCCTCTGTATAGTAAATATCATCACAAGAGTCTGATAAGTGATACCACTACTATTAATAGCCTAGGGAGGACTGAGCCATTAAGCCACATACGGCTTTCCATTTGGGCTTTCTTTGTTGGCCTTGTACAAAGGAAGTTGTTGTTGCGACCTGTGGATGGCATTATCCTGCCCTTCCCACTGGGTATTGCATAGCTGTATGAATTTCAGGTAGTCTTCCCTTTATAACGGACTATCCAGGAAGAATAAAGGAATTACTTCCATGCAGACCAATTTTATGGCTTTTAAAACACTTTGAAGCCCTTTTACCTGCTGGGGCAGAATGTTGCGTTTGACTAAGCTCAAGAGAAAAGAGAACAAGATTTTTTCTCACATAAAAGTGCCCCGGTTGCTGATGAGTCATGTCTGAGTACTCTATTTGAGAAGAGCGCTCTTCTTCAGCCCTGGGCTGTTTGGGAAGCTCTGCTGAGTCAGCACTCTCTGGGGCAGCACCCCTTCCACAGCTACTAAGCTTCTCTCTGAAAAACAGATGTATTAGTGTGAGGGCTGTGTCGCTGTTATGATTTCTAACACACTGTATGTTCTAAAAGACTTCTTCAGCCACCTGTACCTCAAGCTATCTTGTGAAAATAGAGACCAAAGAAAAGATTTGTGGCTTTGGTCATAGGAGGAGCCTTGACTGGAGCTACCCATTACAGTAGCCAAATATGATCCAAGTCACCAGGATTAGTTATATAATCGGTGAGACGCAGTGGAAAAGGTAAACGCAGGGTCACTTCATCAAAAACTACTACAAATTTCCAGCACATCTCTGTACCTAGCTGTCCCTCTCAAGCACCCTAGGAAGCTGATCTTTGAACAGCAGCAATGGAAATGGTGTATGGTGGGTTGCAGGTTTTTTGTTTTTTTTTTTTTTGTTTTTTTTTTTTTTTAAGTGCTAGGTTGCCTAGCAACTGGCTAAGGACCTGAATGGACTGACTGCAGGTTTAGTTACACCATCTTGAAAGTCTAAATTTGTGGCAACCTTCTAGTGGACTGATAATTTCCAAGGAAAAATAATAGAGTAGGAGATGGGGAGGGGAAGAAGGAATACATTTTTATACTCTCGTAATCCAAGTGGCTGTCACGTCATTATTTTCTGTTACATCTTCTAAGAATAAAACTCTTCATCGAAAAAGTGAATGTGAAAATGAAATTGCAGTTTCCTCAGGAATACAAATGTTTTTCCTTAGACTAAAATATGAACGTATTGATAAATTTTGGAACACATTCACTTAGCAATTCAAGAATATGATAAAGGAAAACTCGTTCTAATTCACTGAGCACTTAATAAGTACTTATTATGCTGCAGATTACAGAGATGAATAAGGTAGGTTTCGGTGTTAAGGAATTCAAAATTGTTCAAGGACATGAAGGTAATATAAAAAAGAATTAGACAACAGTGTTAGCTATTTAAAGAACAAAGTCTTTGATCTCTCTACTCTTCATGTTTCACAGGGCCCTTGTGTTGCAGAATCAGAACCAACTTTTCTAACAGGAAGCAAGCAGTTCGGGCTATCGAAAAACAGCCACATTGCCATTGCATTTGATGATACCAAGGTTAAAAATAGGTATGTGTTATTCTGAGATATGCCGTAAGAACTGATCACTGAAATATTGAATATTCACATTTAATCAAGCCTAATCAACTACATGAATTAATTACTAATGTTAGAGGTTTGTTTTTGTTTTTTAAATTCACTAAGTAGAGAGTAAAATTCTGATTGCTGGGTCTGAGCTCAATTGCAGGAGATCCATAACCCAAAAATATCCTCCGGTCACAGATTTGACATTCTTTATGAGCGCACCTCTGACTTGACACCACTCTCTCTTAGCCTAAGAATACTCTTATTTTTCTACTTCCCTTTTCACATTTGTATTTCACAGCCTCACAATTGAGCTGGAAGTGCGGACGGAAGCTGAATCAGGCTTGCTTTTTTACATGGCTCGGATCAATCATGCTGATTTTGCGACTGTTCAGCTGAGAAATGGGTTCGCCTACTTCAGTTATGACTTGGGAAGTGGCGACACCAACACCATGATCCCTACCAGAATCAATGATGGCCAGTGGCACAAGGTAACAGTCCCCAGGATGTGGGCAGTACTCTTAGGGTCCTGGGTGGCAGTGGTGGGGCTTCCCCTGACATCACTATTTTGCCAAGGCAGACCCGAACTCTGGTGTTGCTGAAATGTGGCAGAGATTGAAAGTAAAGCCAGTGCTATATACAATGGCCCAACCTTGGAGAATGTGCTTAGATAGACCTGTCTAGGTTTCTGTTTGACCACCTCTGAGCCTCATTATGACACCACGGGGTTCTGTCATTGTTATATAGCTGGTGATTCCCAAACATCTGTCCACAAATGAGAGCCAGGCAGTTCAAGACAGTTTAAGTGAGAATTGTCTGACAATTGTGTTAATCATAACGCTCTTGGTATTCAGCTTGCAAAATAATGGTTATTTTTTCTAAGATTATGCCCTTTTTGTGTGTGTTTTTGAGACATGGTCTCCCTGGCCTGGAATTCACTATGTGAATTGGGTCAGCCGCAATCTCACAAAGATCCTCCTGCCTCTGTCTCTGGAATGCTGGGACTAAAGGCATGCACCACGTGCCCGGGTTACCTTCCTATTTTTAAGGTGTTAGACCCCTCTATTAAGAAATAACATATGGCCAGAGTAAAAGTTAGCAACATTAAGATGAGCCCTAAGATCTACCCCTCACCCTATCACATCTGAAAACTAGGAGTCTAAAAATTTCTGCAATATCATGTTTAAGGGACCCCAAGGTACCATTTCTACCAACAGTCATTTGGAACAAGTCTAAATATTGGCCTTACACCCAGAAACTGCTGCTGGTACAGGCACAGAAGGCTCATTTGCCAACTTACTCTTCTGTTTGGCATGCCTGCAAGTAGATAATATATAGTCTGATTAAAATAAAACCTCAAAATTTGTCTCCACACCTGTGATAGCCTATTAAGTAAAGTTTCCCTAGGCGGACCAATAAAATGTTTAATTTTTAGAGTGCAATATTATTAGATGTTGGATTTGTATATTAACCTACTTTGGCTTGTCATATCATATAGAAAGCCAAAGAGCCCAAAGGAAAAAAAAATTACAATGCAAACCCCAAGTCAACTAGTTTGCTATTTTGGAAGTAAGAAATGAAATCGTCTTATTTGCTTGGGATCATTAAGTAGTTCCTGGTGAAAGAGTTCTCATTAAAGTTTATTCTTTTCTCTGGCTAATGGAATAATAAATATAGTACTTGCAGAAAAAGACCTTGATAGGCCACAATGATGTTAAATTAAAAAAGGGAATTTGTACTCAAAAGACCAAAAAAAAAGGGGGGGGGAATTTGTATAGAATAATTAGCCTTAATATTAAGGACAGATTGTATCTGTGAATGTTTTAGAAAATTCCTTCCTAAATCAGAATATATGTGTATAAAATGAGGTGTTATATTATTCTAATCCTAATGGAGCTTCTTTACATCACGTTGTTGCACCCCAGCATTTCACAGGCTTGCACAGGCCTTTTGCTAGTAGATGCAGACTCAACCCAGCCCTCCCATGCCTCACCTTCTCTCACACTGTCCTGAAAAGTCATTCGCTCCTGTCATAATTTCAGCATCACTCAGGTTTGCATCCTCCTCCCAGACTTTGGATCAACTAAATGCTAAAGAAATGGGCAAGACCTCCCCTCTGCCCAGCCATCCCTTTAATTTTATACAAGGAGGGCATGGTAGACATATCCAATGCCTACTGGGCAACCTCTAAAAGCAGCCAGGAAAATTTGTATTCAAAGATAAAGTTTGACACACTCTGTAAAATCAGTTTATTTTAGCCGAAATTATGGACTTAGCACATAAATGCTTGTACTTTTCCTTGGAAATACCAGGAAAGTTCTTATATCTTAGCTTTTATTCAACATTGGCATTAATGATGACACTTGAATTTTGTAGATTAAGATTGTGCGAGTTAAGCAAGAAGGAATTCTTTATGTAGATGATGCTTCTAACAGAACCATCAGTCCCAAGAAAGCTGATATCCTGGATGTTGTGGGAATGCTGTACGTTGGTGGGTTACCAATCAACTATACCACACGAAGAATTGGTCCAGTAAGTGTCTGATTCCTTGTTGTCTATTTGGTGGAGCTATTGAATTGTGAATGCAGTTTTTTAATGACTAGGTTCCAAGGTCTCATGATTGCTTATAGCTGGATAGGAAACCGTAACTTCAGAGAAATGGCAGGAGGTTTTCCAGGCAGACTTGACTGAGACATCATATCACAGAGCACTGAGGTGAACCCTCGTGTCCAGCATCCTTAGTTTGAATATCTGCTTACCTACTGATCAGCTGTGTGATCTTGAGCAAGGTATTTCACCCCTTTTTAAATAAGTTCCCTGTCTTTCAAAATATGAAAATTATAATACCAATAAATAGAGTAAAAATTATATGAGATAATATAAGGTATTTGGAAAAGAGCCAGATATATGGAAAACACTGGAAACAAGGAAGATGAAGGTGATGGTATTAATGGTGTCAGTTCAGACATCTTAGGAGATGTAGCATTTAATGAGCAACTATCAAATTTTTACTTTAAAATTTTACTTTTTATTTATTTAATTTTATTTTATGTGTATGAGTGTTATGTCTGCATGTATGCAAATGTACCCATGTCCCACAGTGCCCCCAGAGGCCAGAAGAGGGTGTCAAATACCCTGGAATTGGAGTTGTGGACAGTTTTTAGCTGACCTGTGGGTTTGGGGATTCTGGATCTTCACCAAGAGCAGCCAGTGCTCTTAATCACCACTAAGCCATCTACCCCATCCTGACTTTAGAATTTTAAATCTGTGTAATTTTATAAACTATAATTTACAGGTTATTTTTTAAAACTTTTTTGATATCCTGGTTTGCTCTGGAAAGCATTAT
The DNA here is from genome assembly GCF_000622305.1 of Nannospalax galili. Taxonomy (NCBI): domain Eukaryota; kingdom Metazoa; phylum Chordata; class Mammalia; order Rodentia; family Spalacidae; genus Nannospalax; species Nannospalax galili. Next base: position 763,132 of record NW_008332852.1, read on the forward strand.
TCTGATAAGCAAATGGAATTAGGGTTTTTAAAGACTTCTTCACTCCAAAACCCTTGTTCCATACAGTTGCAGTGCTCAGCATTTTTTAGTGTGTGAATAATCCATGACACCTTCCATAACTATTGGAGATGCTGTCTTTCAAAAACAACAGTCTTTGGAGTGATAGTAGCAAAAATGATCAACTCAAATGTTTAAAAACCCAAGGAACTATAGAAGAACAGGGTATATGATTGAGTTTTCTAAATTCTGTCATCCCCAAAATATTTTATGAAAACTTTCAAATTTATATATATATATATATATATATATATATTCCATATGTATATATTCTTAGGGGAGGGTCAACTGATTTCATTAGGTTTTCAAAAGGGAGACTCACTGAATGAACGCTAATTATCTTTTTCTAGTAGAAATTGAACATAGATCACAAAGAAATGTATTTATATTGAGGTTAACAAGTCACCCATTCAAACATAAAATCAGGAACATAAAAGACTAATCAAAAGTTATGATCGTGATATAGAGCCTATAGTTCCATCAACTCAACAGAAACAGAGTGGAAACAGTATTTAGAATGTCAGGCCATCATAGTACTGGCTAGATGCATCCTGATAGAAAAGCTTGACATAGGACTTTTGGCCCCTGTGCTACAAAAGTCTGGAGTGATGATTCAGACCAAGGCAATTATGAGGAATGCTCTAAGACAAGTGGCTGATGGTCATCAGTTTGTAGTCTCTGTGCATAGAATACCCCACAAATGATTGTACTACACACAGAGGCAAAGCTTTGCTAAAGTTGGCATTACTTTCTTCTCACCTGAACACTTAGGTGACCTACAGCATTGAGGGCTGTGTGAGGAATCTCCACATGGAACAGGCCTCTGTTGATCTGGATCGGCCAACCTCCAGCTTCCATGTCGGGACATGCTTTGCAAATGCTCAGAGAGGAACTTATTTTGATGGGACGGGTTTTGCCAAAGCAGGTGAGGCTCTTCCGCTTCCTTCCTGTTCACTCTATATTAATGCCAGCTTCTTGCCTGTGCCAAAAAATAAAAGTCCTCTTGGGTCCTAAAGTGGTACTTATTTTATTTAAAACAAAAGTAAGTTTCTGTAAGTAACAACAAGAGCATCTCTTGGGCACGTGCATATGGTGGTGGGAGTGGCAGCTGTAGCCCAGTGCGAAAGCACTTGCCTAGCCTGGATGAGACCCTAGACTCAATCTCTAGCACAGCCAAAGAAAACTAATAAAATTTTCAAGTATTAGATTCCAATAAGAAATAAAAGAAAAATGTAAAGTTGAAATAGAGCTATTTAGAAAGTCAACTATTTTCTTCTCTATCAACAGCAGCAAAATGAATGCAATTACATACGAAGGCTCATATGGGATGTTTCTACTTTTCAGGTCTCTCTGTCTACCCTTTTACAGATGAAATATCATTTTTCCTTTCTTCCTTTGCTTTTTTCTCTTTTTTTCTTTGTTTAATATTGCATTCATTTTTATTTCATGTGTATGAGTGTATTGCCTGCATGTATGTAAGTGCACCCATGTCATGCAATGCTCACAGAGATCAGAAAAAGGTGTTGGATCCCTGGAACTGGAGTTATGGATAGTTGTTAGCTACCATGTGGGTGCTTGGAATTGAGCCTAAGTCCTCTGCAAGAGCAACCAGGGATCCTAACCACTGAGACATCTCTCCAGCCCCTCCTTGCAATTCTTTTCAAGGTCCCACTTCATCTCTCTCTCATACACACACAAAGCACACACACAGTACACACACAGTGCACAGACAGCATATATATATAACACACACAGCACACATAAACAGCATACATACACAACGCACAAACAGCAAATGAACACAGCATCCACACAGAGTGTACATACACACAAGCACAGCAAATACACAGCACAGTGCACAAACACAGTATCCACACAGAACACATGCATCCAAAACACATTTGCAGCACACAAGGTACACATACAGAGTATACACAGTATGCAGAGACAACACATTGAGCATACATATACACAGCAAAAAAGGCATATATGGCATACACACAGCACAGAAAACACACACACACACACACACACACACACACACACACACAAACCCACTAGTGTCTGTTTCTTGTTGACAGTGATGATAGATGGCTTTTCCCCCTAGCTTTAGTATTTCTTCTTACCTCATTTCCTGGTCTGAATTACTAATCTTGAACATCATGTTGGAAAGGAAAAATAGGAACTAACCTCTACTAAATTAAGTAAAAAACCTTATATTAGCATACTATAAGACATAATACTCAGGACTATAGGTTTTGAGCCATGTCTGTTTTTTCATTAAAAACAAATTAATGAGCACACAATGCATGGGAGCTAAATATGGGAAACTGGTAAGTGAAATGTGATCTCTTCCTTTAAAAGTATATTATCAATAAGAAAGGCTCAATTTGCTGAGAATAACAAGAGGGAAAATGATTGTTAAAACCTTTAAAAGACACAAAGTGTTCTGCCAAGCTATAGGCAATTTGCTTGGCTTCTGCCTTCCAAGGCTCAGGGATCATTGCAGAAGAGGGGGTGGAAAGATTGTAAAAGCCAGGGGTAATAGAAGACCACAAGGAAATAGTTTCGCAGACAGCTGGGTAGCTACTCATACAAACACACAGTGATGGTGACAGCATGCACAAGGCCCATGTAAGCTCAAGCCAGACGAAACCCCAGCATAGATGTGGGGAAGTGGTAATAAGCCACAGCCTTAGCTGAGAAAGTATGGGCAACAGAGGGCTGTTAGGGAGAGAGTCAGTGCTGTTTAAGGATATAACTCTTAGTAGGTTTACCAGGTTTCAGTGGTTGGACCCACACTGAAGGGCATTTGGGGACACAAATTTGACTCTACAGACCACATATATATGTGTATGTGTGTGTGTGTGTGTTTACACATCTACAATATATACATTATATATTAAGTATATATAATACAGTGTGTATATATAAGAGTATATATAATAGTGTGTATATATAATAAACTATATATTCAAGAGTGTGTATATAAAATAGAGTACATATAGTAGAGTACATTAAATTGGGTATGGTAGTAGTAAGGGCATGCAGATTGAGGAGATCTAAATATGATCAAAGTATATTGTATAAGTTTGCAAAAATCCAAGTAAAAAAGAAATTTGTTTGGAAATCAAAAAAGTTTTCATGGAGAAATTGACATTTGAATAAATCTGTTATATCAATTGAACACTCACATGCAAAAATTGTGGAAAGTGGAAGGTTAGGAACCTACAACAAAGTCTAAGGAGGACACCTCACTTATGCAGAAGCAGGTCAGAAAAACGGGATATGTTAACTATGGAAGCACTGGGGGTAATGCTGAACCCCAAAGTTCATGTGCTGTGAAAGTCGAAAGCTTCCCCAAGATTTTCACAAATTCACAGATGGCTAGTGTGTTCTTGGTCAGATTAGATGCCAAGCTTCAGCTTCTGTGGCTAATGGATTGACTTCCCATCCTGCCTGGCTCTTGGTACTGGATCCAACTCAACCAAAAAATCAATCACTTCTCCAATTTCCAACAGCTCCTGTGATCACTTCAACTCACAGCATAATACAATTTCCATAGCATTTGGGTAATCAGAGTTGCAGATTACCTTGGTGGAAAACATGAAAGTTCAATTTAACCTTTCTTTGTTCTTAAAAGCTTTCCAGCCGCCCTGTTAATGGAGACTTAATTGACTTCCTCACTACCTCCCTCCTTGGCCAAAATGTTTCATAGTCATTCCTTTCTTCCCTTTACTTCTCCTTTTCTGTTTTATTTTCCAGAACAATGCAGCTCCTTCTACCCTTTACTTTTAAGTTTTGCTTTAAATATAGCCATCCTGGCCCATCTAAATTCATCAAAGTCCCCAATAGAGCAATAAGACTTTCATATGACAGGTGCCCCCCTTCGTTGGGGACAGTTGTGGTGACATGTGGTTATTTATTTCTAGCCTAATACATAGAAGACAGAGAAAATTTTTCTGAGTTCTTTCCTAATCTGTGGCTTTCATTCATGTAGTCTAGGCTGATCTTAAATCATTTTATGCCTAAGTGAAATATCTTATACACCTACTAAAGGTTAAATAAATCAATGAATCAAATATTGAAAATACAGAGAAAAGAATTAACTGAATAAGCTAGAAAAGTCTATTTATGTGCCAGCATCTTCCCACCAAAGTTATATTTGCAATTTCTTTCTTCATGTAATAAAATATGTAGGAACATTTAAGCCCCTTCAGATCACTATGGTACCAGAATGCCTTGATAAAATTTTACTGAATAATCATTGAAATGCTTTACGTAATCCAACCGACTTCTAAACCAATCAGACCTGGCTTTGTGGGACTCTGAGTCAATCTCAGTCCTCATTCATTCAGCTATCCAGTGAATATATACTAAACCTCCACTATGAGGCATATACTTTGGCAGGTTCATGAATGAAATGATGAGCCATATAGACAGAGTCCCTGCCCTCTAGAAGTGAAAGCAATCAAGGAAATAAGCAAAAACTATAAAGTCCATTACAGACACAATTGCTGAAGGTGCAAATTAAAGGCAATAAATCCAACACCCTCATCCATTTTTTAATGTTTGTTTTGCAGTTGGTGGGTTCAAAGTGGGATTGGACCTTCTTGTAGAATTTGAATTCCGTACCACTAGACCCACTGGAGTTCTCCTGGGAATCAGCAGTCTGAAAATGGATGGAATGGGTATCGAAATAATTGATGAAAAGGTGAGTGTCGGCAACACTGCACAGCTGAGTGTCTCATGACATTGATGCTCATACGCACACATCTGTTTTGAAGTCTCACTGGTTTCTTCACTGGGAGAAAACCAGGTTGTATCTTCTCTTTCTTCTGGGTTATCACAATTTCTGTGATGACCTCTTTTGTCATCATTATCCTGTGGAACAGTCTATATGTGAAATGCAGTGCAGTAATGCTACTAGTAGCAACACAATAGTGCTGAACTGTTATGGATCATGCGGTTTTGAATCCCAAGCTCCTGCTGCTATTTAATCTGTGCACATAGTCTACAAAGCTACCCATGCAGAGGGAGAAAAGGAGAAGCATGGGTCATCTGCCTTACAACAGGTAGACATCTCTTAAAAGTCAGTGTGGCCAGCCAATATACCAGCTTCCCAACTTTTCACTTACAAACTTCCAAATACTATTTCTAAAGAACAAAGTTATACAAGTATTTTGTCAGTTTACTTACAATGGATAACCTGATTGTAGACACCTTCTTATCCCTAGCTACAGATGAACAGTAGCCCGGAGGGAGATGTTTATGTGCTTTGCACTGTTAGAGTAGATAAAAAGAGGAGATGAAGCAAGAAACTTCCCAGAGTTTCCTATTCGGCTCTTTTGTAGGAATTACACTTCAACCGCTCCCATGTTTCCACCCTGGGGGTGCTGGTGCTGCTCAAGGAGAAAAGTTATAAAGTGTCTACAATACCCTTTCCTTGATTCTCCTCCTTATTTCTCAAACCATCCAATAAACAACACAGAAAAAATATCCAGGAGCTTATAGGCAAAAATGATTTCAAATGAATGGAAAGCAGAACTCAATAGTTTTGTCAGATTTTAAAAACATATATTCACATTCTTTTTCAAGCGTCCCCACCTGCTTGTAACCAATTTCCAGCTGCATGACACTGCCACGTGACTTCTCACCAAGCTCTTTTTATGCACAAAATGCTGTTCTCTAGACAAAGCTCAAAGACTTACATCACTGTATAATTCACAAACGTTTCACCTATTTCCTTGCATTATTAACCTTTTTTTAAAACAACATATTTCTTTTCTTTTACCCTGTTAAGTTGTATTGCCAAGCTGACTAATGTTTTTAATATTTCTGCATGGTCTTTTTCATCAGCTTCAAAAGGATTCTGATGTCTCAAATTTCAGGGACCGTGCTGCATTACTAAAAACAGATTTTTCTCATTTAAAAAGAGAACTTCTAATCAAGTTCTTCCTTGTTGGGAATTTAACTGGCCTTTTGGCTCAGGTCTTTGGCACCTGTGACCCGAAACTTGCCCCCAAAAAAGTAATTTATGTAACTCTTGGTCCTAAAGAAAATGAAAACCATGAAGAAGAAAAAGTGCAATTAAAACATCAAAAGCTTAAATTTAAAAACAATTCTTTAAAAGTAAACTTATAAGCCAATTAATGAGTCACTTTAAGCAACATCTCTCTAGAAAGTTTCATAAAGTTCACTACGAACCCTCACATTCTAAAGAGATATGTTATGTAACAGAATTTTTCTGTGTGGATTAGGTTCCTTTTTGTTGCCTGACCTCATTTTTTTCTAAAGGGAGAACCAACATCATGTACCTTGCCTACTAACACTAGCAATGCCCAAGAGGGAAAAACAAGACTTGTGAGTAGGTCTCAAGCTTAAATTTTGCATTCTGATTTCTGTCCAGTACCTTTGTGTATGTATATACGTGTGTGCACGCACATGCCTGCATGTGAGCTATTTACCTTTTTTGAGACAGTCTCTCACTGCCTTGGAACTCACCAGTAGGCCAGACTTGCTGGCCAGTGAGCCCCAGGGATCTGCCTTGTCGTTTTGAGATGACAGGTGTTTGCTTTCCACATCCAGTTCTTTCACAAGGATTCTGGAGATGGAACCCAGGTCAACAGGAATTGTGCTCATATTTCTACCCGTGGGGTGTTAGAGTTACCACAGAATAAACACCTTTCTAAAATGCCCTTCCCTCGCCATCCTCTCCTTTCCCTATTCTTCAGACCTTCCCATACACACACACACACACACACACACACACACACACACACACACATCCAAGAACTTAAAGGTAAAAGGATGAAAAAATGAACTGAATGAATGAGCAGAACCTGTAAATAAAGTACAAGGAAAATACCTTGCCAACAGAAGTATCTCCCAGACCCTATTTTTGTACAGATTAAATATATATATATATATATATAATAGGCACCAAGTGTGTTCATTTCAAACGAGTCCTGCTGATGTCTTTTCTAGAGGCCTGGTAGTTGTCACTGTGTGAACTGCTGAGCCTCTCCTCCGCTGAAACCATCTGTGACTGTCCATCTCCTTGCTCTCTAGCTAATGTTCCATGTGGATAATGGCGCTGGTCGATTCACTGCGGTCTATGATGCTGGAATCCCAGGGCATTTGTGCGATGGACAATGGCATAAAGTCACTGCCAACAAGATCAAACACCGCCTTGAGCTCACAGTAGATGGGAACCAGGTGGGCTCCCAAAGCCCCAACCCAGCATCAACATCAGCGGATACAAATGACCCTGTTTTTGTTGGAGGTTTCCCAGGTGAGTGTTAGCTGCTCCAGCAAACACATCTTTGCTCATTATGTTTGTGGTTTTAAACATTTACATTTATATCACCATGTCCAAGAATGTGTACTTAAGGATATTTACTTCCCTGCCTTATAATTTCCTCCCATAAATAACACTTGACTGTAAAATGAGAGGACTACTTATTTAAACCACATGGGACTGAAATTTTCATGATTCTCCACTCCCCTCCCCCAAAGTTTCATCCATTGGGAGGCAAAAGCTAGAGGAAATGAATTTGCCTCATAAAAATATGAGACAGGGGCTAGAGGATGGTTCAGCAGTTAAGAGCATTGGCTATTCTTGCAGAGGACCAGGGTTTGATTCCCAGCACCCACATAACCACTAACAACCTTCCATGACTCCAGTTTGAGAGAATCCAACACCCTTTGGCTGACCTCCCCAGGCATTGCACGACAAGGGTACACTTACCTGGATGCAAGCAATACACTCATACATGTACAATAATAATAAATAAAATATTTTAAAATATATGAGACATTTAACAGCATCTGAGGACAGAGTTGGATTTTTTTTCTTATTTCTAAAATTACCATATAAAAGAAATCATAAAATGTTGTGGAACATATTTTCTCAAATTCTGGAATTCATTGGCTTAAATCTATCTAATTTTCCACATAGGTAAACATAAAGTATATATTTATATTACAAAGAAACCCAGACAATAAATCTGTACTCAGAATCCTTCTTTAACACACTTACAGCACATTAAGCTCAGAGTTGCCCATATAGAACCCATGAACAAGACAGGCCAGCTTGATGCACACTCATACGTACTGCAAGGACACAGACCCTTAGAATGGTCATTCACCATTTTTAAAGAGGAACTTCTGTCCTCATTTATACAAAGCCTCTCTGCTTAGGAAAACAAGCATAAGGTGTAGTATTTGGCATAGGCTGACAGAGTGAAACGAATTAAAGAAGAGATTGAGCACACCTCCTTCCACGGTTGGTTTGGGTTTTAAAAAGATCTACTCCTTCAGTCGTGATCAGACCCACAACATTTTGAAAGAGGCAGTGTCCACTCCTGGCCTATGAACTGAGACCATCATTAGCATGTAGTTGTCCTGTGCCAGATGGACCCCCTTAATAAAAGAACATTTTATGTAGGCTTCCAACCAATAGGCAGAACATTTGGGAGGTTTAGTTTTTCGAGGTAAGAAAATTATAAAGTCACCTGAAAATTTCATGTCCTGATTCAATATTTGAAGTGTTTTGTCAGTTACTTTGTTTTATTAAATAAAATGCTACAGAATTTATTTGGTATTTTGTGGTGGTGTTTAGTTATTTACCTATTTATTAACTTTCTTTGTTTGAAACAAGGTCTTACTGTGTAGCCCGGGCTGGCTGGTATTACAGGCCTGGGCCTGTACCGCCACATCTAGATACAATTGCATAGTTTGAATTTGTGCCTTTAAATGTGTTCTTACCAAATTATTTGTTTGATGCCTTAAAATGCATAATTTTAGAAGTTTCCATATTTTGTAACATGTAACTATTACGAAGTTGATAATTCTCTGCAAATCTGTTAGAAATTTCTAAACAAAATCACCAAGTTTGCCTAAGACAGTGCTCCAGTTTAATCTCAAACCGACAGTTGAGTTGAAAGCATGCTCTTTACATTTAACGGATCTTTCAAACTGGAGCCCTAAGGGAGTTGGATCAGAGTCCGGGGGTAGAGTGCTTGTCTAGTGTGCATATCGTTTCTTGGAGAAAACAAAACCTGAACCCTGTTGCTCTGTCTTTTCAGATGGCCTCAACCAGTTTGGCCTGACCACCAACATTAGGTTCCGAGGTTGTATCCGATCCCTGAGGCTCACCAAAGGCACTGGCAAGCCACTGGAAATTAATTTTGCCAAAGCCCTGGAACTGAGGGGTGTTCAACCTGTATCATGCCCAGCTGACTAATAAACAGAAGTACAACCCCGAGATGGGTCCATCATAAAAAGTATATTAAGTAAAACTATGTATTTACCTATGCATATTAATAAACTAATGTTTGCATATATATAATATATAATTCCTTCTGTATTCAGATGGTGCTAATTCAGAACCCAGATTGAATTTTAATCTACGTTTTCTTTCAAGCTTGTGATTATTAAACCAGTTATTTCACTCTAAATAACTGCTTGTTTTGTATGATTTTTTTAAAGATAAAAGGCAACTGATCATAAATTGAATCTGAAACATACCCTGGAGTCATCATTAAAAAATAAAGAGCTCAGATAAAATTTGTAAAGGGAACTTTTTTTAAAAAAGCAAAAAACTTGCCTCCATTAATATTTTTATCCTTCTCCATGTATGTTGGCTTTGGCTTTCTGTTCAAGTCACTGAAACAAGTGGATTTTTCACTTGTGATTGTGAGACAGTCAGCTCCCTCACTCCTGTGTTTGCAAAAGCATTAGCAAACCATTTTCCTGATTCAAGTTCATTATTAGAGCATTTAACTAGCCATGTGAGTGATTACCTTTTCATGCCGAAGGTTGATAGTATAGATCAGATTCAGGCCAGAGAGCTTAATTATTTGATTTTCTTGTTTGATAATGATTTATAGGCTTCCAGGAGAAGCCAGAACTAAGCTGTTGAATGGCAGTGGAGCCCAGGCACATGCTACTAGATTGAGGAAGTGGGCTCTTTACAAGTAGATGTCACAATCTATAGTCACATGAAGAGAAAGCGTGATGAAAGGCATCTGTACTTACCAGGAGACAATCCACTAGCACCTCAAAGACATGCTTCATTGAATCTTTCTAAGTTGTAATCTGACCTAACAAATTCATATCCTACAAAAACCAAAACAATTCTGTATTTTATCTTTCTGTTCAACTATCTTCAAAGGGGTCTGAGAACCAATAATTGCCTAGATTTGACTCACGTCTACAAGGAAACGTTTCATTTGCAGAAGAAATAGTTGTCTTCTAATAATTTAGAACATGTAAAAAAAAGGGAACCTTGCTTCACCATAGAAATTTTAGCACCAGCAGAATAATCTACTCTGTAGGGGAAGAAGGGTGCTGTTTCTAATCACAATGATCAGTAACATGCACTTAGCATTTCAACATTAGTCGACCACTCCATGAAATATGTCCATATATTTTTATTCTACAGCAAACAAGTCTCAGCCTAGGCTCAGATTTTTAAAGATATTTCCTGGGAAATTAAAAAAAAAAAAAGATCTGTTGTCAGGTATATCAATTCTGATTTGGCCTAAGGCAGGAGAATTTTTAAAAACTTTCCCAGGAAGAAAATCACTACCATAAAGAAAAATTGTCCACCATGCCAACCAATTTGAAATTCCTGTTACTGTTATCTCAGTCATTTCCATACACATAAAACCCAATATATTGAATAGGTTTGTCTTTTAATCAACATTTAAGCAATTAAATTGTTTGAAATCCAGTGTGTTTTGAGAGTAAGCCATTCAGTGGACCTTGACATAAGTTTGGGGTTTTGTTCTGGATGTTGAGTGGAGTAAACACCAATAAAGATGCTTTCCTGAAACTAAAAAGTTAACACCTTCTCTTTTCTCAAGTTCTGCTCAGAAAGATACATAAATTTGAAAACCAAGATGCATGATTGACATTCCTGTCGGAGGCAAGTCCTCCTGAAGTTAATGTGAGATAAATGCCTTAGAAAGGATGGGTTAGAGTGGCCTTTGCCATGAATCCAGTGCCTCTCACTTCCAGCCAGACATCAAGAATAACTTAGATGCACAAACAAAAACATTTCTCATAGGTTTTTACCCTGAACCAATTAAATGATAATCTCTGGGTGGGGGTCCTAGCACTGGAATTCTTCCCAGTCTCCAATTTAGTCCAATGTGTGACTAAGACTAGAAACCTCAGGCCTCCTGCTACCTCAACACTTGGTGAGAAGAGACTAAAGGTATCCTGGGATGACAATGGGCTCAAAGTCCCACATTAGTGAACTTTTTTTACATGGTCCCAAGAAAGTTATATCTGGACCCAAGCAGAATTCAGTAAGTTGGGTTTTAGCTGTATCTCTCCCATTCTAAGTTCATATTGGAAAGTAGGCCCATGAGTTTACATGAACAAAACTTACCTATATTTTACAATTAAACTTATTATGAAAAGCAAATGTTTCCCCAGCATAGTTTGATTTCTCATCTCAAAAATCAAATTAACTTTTATCCCAGGACAAGTTAAAATGTTTTCTTCAGTAAACCCTCATCTTCTCAGTAATTCCCTCACCTCCTGCCACCCACAGCAATCATGAAGAAAGGATAATATTTTTCATTTATTTTCCAAACACTCTTACCAAGTTGTCAGCTTTCTTCTCAAAAAAGGTACTTCGCACTTTAGAAGAAAAATATTTGTGAGGGTCTTTTATCGAAGTTACCATAGCAAATACCACCAAGAATGGAAAATAAACAGGAGGGCAGAGAGATCTCAGCCCCCAGTCATCAGAACATGAACATGACAAACACTTAAAGCTTCAATTAGCCATTGTGAAAATTATAACTATTTTATTCCTTTTCATTTGCCTATTATCCCCAACTACAAAGCTCTTCTAGATTTTTCTACTTTACAAAAGAAGAGACTAAGAAACTGAAATCTCTTATTTTTATGAGAGTCATTTACTGGATTTGTGTGCATAAAATTGATAAATATGTTCACCATAAATGCAATATAATAGTACAGTTTTGCAACTGTGTAGTCTTTTTTTTACCACCCCTGGCAAATATCACATGGCTGATGCAACTTATGTTTTTATTTACTTTTTCTCTTTAGTCAGTATAGATTTTCAAACATACCTAATATGTAGTTTCCACCTTTGCTTGACTGAAATTACTGTCTATTTCAGGTCTAAAAGGCCTAGGTGCTGAACTCCAGCACTATTTTAGAATCTTGACAGTGATCCAGACTCACTGATTAGCATTTGTACCAAGTACCTATGTGGGTATGACATTTGTGCCTCTTGCCAATATGAGAATGTTAGGGACAGAACTCACAGAATTTTTGTTAATTCCTAACCCCCAGTGCCTCTGAATGTGACCAGTTTTAGAGACAGAACCAACAAAAAGTTGATTAAGATCAAGTGACGATGTAGAGTTAGGCCAGTCTCTAAGACCAGTGTCCTTATCAGAAGAAGGATCAAGACACAGTTTTAGATAGGAAACCATATGAGGACAGAGAGAAGACAGCCAACTGCAAGCCAAAAACAGAAGATGTGAGAAGAAACCAACTCTGCTGACACCTTGATCTTAGACATACAGGTTACAGAACTGTAAGAAAATAATTTTGTATTGTTTATACTGTTGTTTATACAATTCAGTCTGCAGCATTTTGTTATAACACGCTTAGGAAACTAATCTATAGCATTCCTTCATTAATATATAAATATTTTTTAAACTTAAGCCTACATCATCAATACATTGCAGTTTCTTGACATGTACCTGAGAGAAATCAATTATTTTGAAAACGGCTACTGTCTCTTATGCTATGATTAGAAAAAACTTAAGAATTTTGAAAAGTAAGATTATGATTCACTAACTGCAGAATGAAATTAGATCTGTATATCTCACCCTGCACACACATGAATTTAAACTGCATCAAAGACATTAAATTAAAACTGAAGACACAAAAATGAATATAGGAAAATACTTTAGGATATAAATATACACATGAAATTTCTAACTAGAACCCAAACAGTTAGAAAAAGCCTCAAGAATTCACAAATAAGATTACATGAAATTAAAAAAAAACTTCTGCACAGCAGAAACTAATAGCAAAAAGAACAGCCTACAGAGAGAAAAATCTTTGCCTGCTATGCTTCAAATAAGGGGTTAATATCTAGAATACATAAAGAATTGCAGAGAGCACCTGAATCAGGCCTCTCTGGACCACCTGCATTGGGCCAGGCTTCTCTGCTGGCTTCTAGGGGCCCAGACCTTAGGAGACTGCCTGAGAGCACCTGAATAGGATGCCCCAATGGTGAACTTCCCAATTTTTATTGTGCCCATCCCCCTACATTGAGATCACCTGCAGGCCCTCCACTGCCCCAGGCCCAGGCATCCCTGCTGGCTAGTAGGGACCCAGACTTTTGGAGACTTCCTTGAGAGTACCTGACTTGGCCCTCCACTTGCTGAGCTTCCCCTATCAGGCCTTGTCCATCCCCAGGATTGAGAACATCAGCAGTCCTTCCCACTGCTCCAGGACTTATGACTTCCCTACTGGCTAGTAGGGACCAACACTTCCATCCCCTACCTCCTTTCTTTGGACCTTAGCATTATCCATCTGAGGCTTCTGAAGTTCTCCTAACCAAACAGTCCTGCTTTGCCCTTTTGGAGTGCTCTTGAGTAGCCTGACTAGAGCCACCTGGTCCCTCCAATATAAATCAAAAGAGAGAACTTGAAAGCTAGACCAAGCAGCTGTTCATACCCAATGAGAAAGCAACCAAGATACACCAATAATGCAAACAGAATCAGATTTCAACTCAACAAAAGAAGGCTTGAGTTTAATGTCAGAACCAAAGCCAACAAAAGAAATCCACATGCACATGTGATGACTTTCATAGAAGAAAGAAAAGAAAAAAAGAAAGAAATCCATATGCCAAATTCATAATGGAAAAATTATATGAAAAACCGAAATAATATGTTCTCACCAAACAAGACCAGTTCTATAGAAGAATTTTACAATGAGAACCCAGAACACAGAATTTAAAAGAGGAATAATAAACATGATCAAAGAATTCAATGAATTTAAAGAACACACAAACTAAGAAAGAAATAAAAGTATTCCCTGGAACTAAATGAAAATGATAACATAATGTAACAAAACATCTGGGACACTTTAAAAGCAGTCCTAAAAGGGAAGTTTATAGCTAAAGTGCCTACATTAGAAAAGCAGAAAGAGCAAAAATAAATGACTTAACATTGCAATTCAAGACTCTGGAAAGGCAAAAACAAATGAAATCCAAATGCCACAGTAGAGAAAAAAAAAATAACAAAAATCAGAGCAAAAATTAATGAAATTGAAACAAAGAAAACAATAAAAAGAATCCATGAATCTAAGATCTGGTTCTTTGAAAAGCTGAACAAGACAGACAGATCCTTAGCCCAATTAACCAAAAGAAAGAAAGAGCAAATCCAATCAACAAAATCAGAGGCGAAAGGGAGGCATGACAACAGACATCAAAGAGATCCAGAACATTGCAAAAAAAAAAAAAAAAAAAAAAAAAAACCAAAACCTACACTCTATTAAACTTTAAAATCTAAAAGAAATGGATGAATATTTAAAATCATAGGTATGCAAAAGCTAAACCAAGAAGCGATCAACAGCTTAAACAGACCCATAACATATGAAGAATTTGAAACAGCAATACAAAACCTCCACAATAAAAAAAGGCCAGACCCAGATGAATTCACAGCAGAATTCTACCAGGCACTTAAAGGATATCTACAGCCAGTACTACTTGAATTATGCAAAAATATAGAAACAGAAGGAGAGCTCCCAAACTCTCTCTATAAACCCAGCATCATTCTAATACTAAAACTAGGTAAAGATACAACCAAAAAAGAAAACTATGGGTCATATTCTTAATGAACATAGATGCAAAAATTTTCAACAAAATACTTGCAAACTGCATACAGACACATATCAAAAAGATCATCCACCATGATCAAATCAGTTTTGTTCCAGAAATGCAGGGATGGCTCAATATACATAGGTCAATAAATGTTATAAGTGATATAAATGGACTCAAAGGCAAAAATCACATGCTTATCTCAACAGGTGCAGAAAAAGCCTTTAACAAAATTCAGCATGATTAATGGTAAAAGTTCTAGAGAAAATTGGACTAGAGGGAACATACCTCAACATAATTAAAGCTACATACAATAATATCATGTCCAACATCATTCTAAATGGAGAAAAACAAAAGCATTAAAATCAGAAATTAGACAAGGCTGTCCACTATCTCCACTCCTTATCAATATAGTGCTTGAAACTCTTGCTAGAACAATAAGATATGAAAAGGAAATTAAAAGATTACTAATTGGAATAAAAGAGGTCAAACTGTCCCTTTTTGCAGATGATATGATTTTATACCTAAGAGATCCCAAAAATTCCACCAGAAAACTTGTAGAAATGGTGAACACATTTAGAAAAGTAGCAGGTTACAAAATTAATCTACAAAAATCAGTAACCTGTCTCTACACCAATAACAAGCAATCATAGAAAAAATACATGGAAACCCTCCCATTTACTATAAATCAAAAAATAAAATACATAGGAATAAACTTGATCAAAGACATTAAAGTTCTCTGCAATGAAAATTTGAAATCTTTGAAGAAAGAGATTAAGGAGCACACCAGGAGATGGAAAGATCTCCCATGCTCATGAATCAGAAGAATTAATAGTGTGAAAATGACCATCCTTCCAAAAGCAGTATATAGATTCAATGCAATTCCAATCAAAACCCCCATGACATTCTTCATGGGATTAGAAAAAGAAATCCTAAAACTCATGAAATCACAAAAGATCCTCGATAGCCAAAGTAATTCTGAGAACAAAGAGGAACATTGGGGAAATTACCATACAAGATTTCAGACTATATTGCAGAGCTATAGTAGTAAAAACAGCATGGTATTGGCACAAAAACAGACCCATAGATCAGTGTAACATAACTGAAGACTCAAACATGAGTACATGCAATTTCAGCCACCTGATATTTGACAAAGGTGCCAAGAACACACTGTAGAAAAGACAGCATCTTCAACAAATGATGCGGGCAAAACTCAATCTCCACCTGTAGAAGAATAGAGTAGGCCCTTATCTTTCACCTTGCACAAAAGTCAACTCCATATGGATCAAAGACCTCAGTGTGAAATCTGAAACTCTGAAACTACTAGGAGAAAACATATGCAGTACCCTATAAGATACGGTTGTAAGAAAGGACTTTCTAAATACGATAACAGTTGCTCAGGAGTTACAGTTAACAATTAACAAGTAGGACCTCTTTAAACTCAAAAACTTCTGTATAGGAAAAGCAGCAACCAAGAAGTAAAGAGAAAACCACAGAGTAGGAGAAAATCACTAGAAAGATGTCTGACAGAGGTTTAGCATTCAGAATATATGAAGAACTCAAAAAACAGAGAATCAAGAAAATAACTGAATTAAAAGATGGGCTATGGATCTGGATGGAGAATTCTCAAAAGAAAAAAATAAAGATGACTAAGAAACACCTTAAAAGTGTTAGTAGCAAAAACAATGAGCCTTCTACAAGGAACAATATATTCTAAAATGAAATGGAGATCGTTTTTAAAGGTTAAAAAACTCATTCAATTTTATGTCTTACAGGGCTTATACTGAATTCAATACTGTATAACTGTATTAACTCAACTGTGAACCTAGAAACTTGCACCCACTTGTGAAAGAAATGTACTCTTGCTCTGGAGTGTGTTACTGAATATGTTAAATCTGTAGTGAAATGCTTCTAATCAAGTAGTTATTAAAAATTAAAAAATACTGATTAAAAATAATAATTTTTTAAAAAAAGTATTCAACATCCTTAGTAATCAGGAAAACGGAAATCAAAACCACTTTAAGATTTCTTCTTACCACACACAGTCAGACTGGCTAAGAGCAAGAGAACAAATAGTACCAAATTCTGGAGAGGATGTGGGGAAAGGGGAATGCTGATTCACTGCTTGTGGGATTGCACACTTCTCCAATCATTATGGAAAGCAGTGTGAAAAACACTTAAATAACAAAAAATGAACCTACTTTTTATGTTTTTTGGTTGCTCTTTTCACAATAGCTAAGAAATGAAAGCAACTTATGTGTCCCTCATCTAACTAGTGGATTATGAAAATGTGGTACATTTACACAATAGAATTCTGATCATGAAATTTGCAGACAAATACCTGGAAATAGAAGTTGTTAAGTGAAGTAACCCAGACTCAGAAGAACAAATACATTATCCCTCATTTGTGGATCTAGCACCAAATCCATATATATATACAGTTTATATCCTGATGTAACTGCAGGAGCCAGGAAAATGGAAAGGAACCAGGGAGGTAAAGGGAAAGAAGCAGACTGAGAGAGAAAAGCAGTAGAAGAAAGGTGTTACCAAGTGTGAAATGGATAAAATGGGGATATTTAAATGGAGGGGGACAGGGACAGTGATACAAGGAACTACCCGGATAAAGGGAAAGAAGGAGCTCAAGAGGGACAAAGAACTATGGGGGTAAAGGGAAAGAAGGAGCTCTGGGGTGGGGTGGAAAATAAGTATTGTCAAGGGTGAAATGGAGAAAATGGGGGTACTTTAACTGGGGAGGGAGAAGGGATGGTTAGACAAGGAGAGAGAGAGAGGAGAGAGATAAATAATGACTGACTGGTGTGAAAAACCTGATGGAAACATATTAGTTTTAAAACATACTGAAAAATTACACAACCTCTTTATTTAAGTTCATGTGTATAACTGAAGGCTATATAACAAGAAACAGTTCCAGACAGGAGAAACCTCCCTTCAAGTTGTTGGCCAGGGTAGTCCAAGAGACTCCCAAAAAATTACTCAAGCTATTGCCACAGCCCTTGATTGCCTCCCAGAACTTAAAGGTAAGACCCTACTGCTGAATATGGGACATACTTTGGACACAGGACTTGGAGCAATGGAGCTGGAACTGACCTGGAAGCCACTTGCCTGAAGGCTAGCTCTCATAGTTTGGGAGAACACTACGCAAGCTCCTAAGACAGAACATTGTTCAATGGTCCAACCTTAACTTTAAGGCCTAAAAACCACAACAAGGACCAGCACAGCAAACTATATTGGGGCAGTAGTGACAATTTTATCTTGGGGGTAATCAATAGCTACATTACTGGACCTAAAAGAACACTCAATGGGTGGGAACTCGTGTGGTACTGCAAACAAAGTCAAATACACATCGTTGGAGAGGTCATAGATCTTAGAGAAAACTTGAAGATTGTCACATCCCTAGGAAAATATAATCTCTTAGTATGTGCTAGATATGGATCCTTGTATTTATGGATGTGTATGCCAGTCACCACTCATAAAGAAGCTTCTTTTGCAACAGATAGAGACTATTAGAGAGTCCACAGCTAGTCACACACAGAGACTAAGTGTCTAGGAAATGCCTAACCCTAAGTTACACATCTATGATGGAACCTCTACACCTAAGATGCAAGGAACATAGTGGGACAAGGGGTAGAGAAAATATTAATGCATCTTTCAACTCTCATCAATGAATCTCCCTCATACAACAGAGGACATTGACTGCAAAGGGTCACAAATGGCTAAAGCATAGAGAATAAGAATCTGCACAGTGTGGGTCCTTGGACAGGATTCCTATGTTAAACTTTATCAACCTAGGGCTCAGGGACCATTGTAGAACAGGGAGGGGAAAATTTGTAAGAGCCAGGGGGGAAGGTGCATGATCATATGGAAATAGAGATTTATAGGCTCCTGGGACCTTGCTCATATGAACTTACAGCAATAGTGACTGTATGCACAAGACCCATGCAAACTCAGGCAGACAAAAATCCAGCATAGAACTATGGAAATGGGCAGCAGGTCCTAATCTTAGCTGAACTATTGGGTAGCTGATTACTGCTAGGTGAGGAAGAACTAATTTTCTTTAAGGGAGTGACTCAAGGTAAGCTGACTAGACCCAGTGGATGAACTTGTACTGAGGGCCATCAGAGGACACTAATTTGACTGGATAGACCTTAACATAAATGGCAGAATCATGGAATCCAGGAGGAGGGACTATGGGAGGGTGCTGATGGGGAAAGGGGTATAAAGATTAAGATGTTGTATATAAATTGCACAAAAATTCAATAAAAATATTTTTAAAAAGAATTGTAAAATAAACACTATAAGAAACCCAAAGCTACCAAACAATAAATGCACCAATGAGCTAAACAAGCAATTCTCAAAGAATACAAAGGTCCAAAAAATACTTTTTAAAATGTTCCTTAGCTGCTCCATTATTATGTCAACATAACTACCTGAATAAATAAAAGCCTAACTCTTTGCCAGGTGTGGTGGCCACATGCCTTTAATCTCATTACTGGGGAGGCAGATGCAGGTGGATCTCTATGAGATTGAGGCCAGCCTGGTTTACACAGAGAGTTCCACACCAACTGTGGCTACAGGGACACCCTGTCTCAAAAAGACCAAAAAAAAAAAAAAAAAGTCTGACTCTTAAATTTAGGGTTTTTTTAAAACATTTTTTAGAAGAAGCATTTAATTACAGCTTTAACATACTCAATAACAATTTCCAGAGCAAAGATACATCTCTTTCAAAAGTGGCTATAAAAATTTTAGGTTCACAGTTGAATTAATGCAGTTATACAATATTGAACTCAGTATAAACCCTGTAAGATATAAAATTGAATGAGCTTTTAGCCTTTAAAAAAAGAGCTCCATTTCATTTTAAAATATACTGTTTCTTACAGAAAGACTCATTGTTTTTGCTAACAACACTTAGATCTTGGCACATGTATCTCTAATCTGTATGCATCTGATTATTACTAGTCATGGTTGGTTGTACTCAGATCCGGTAGATTTCAATAATGTTTACCACCTCTACTAATTAACATGGCATAAATTTTTATGCTTCCTCCTCAAATTTTTAAGAGGGAGCCTGAACTTAAAGGACAGTGGTACTCTAGATATCTTTCAAAACAGTCTGTCTCCTCGAACTGAACTGTGCTGTTGGAACTGTCTTGCTGGAAATCCATCCCTGGAACTGTGCCCTTGAGTCTGGTCCACCCTTAATTCAGTACAGTTTCTCCAGCTTCAGTTGGAAAGTATAAGCTTGGCTCAACTCTAACCCACCAGGCCTTTTCATCCCTAGTTCTAGACTATCTCATTCACCCAAGGTCAAGCACCTTTCCCAATCTCCTTTGTGTGCAAAGGAGATGGGTGTCCAGTTTTTAGGACTTTGATATATTAATTAAAAAGTATACCTACACTCCTTCATTCATTCTTTATTTTGGGGAGTTGAGTACAAAATTGAGGTTCCAGGACACAAGATCTAGTGCCCAGGTCACAAGACACAAGAGCACATAGTTCTGCTGAGGTTAATTAAAAATCATTATTCCAGAATATGTCCATTTATAAAAGCCATCCTCACACTTAGCCATCAAAGAAATGTAAACTAAAACTTCTCTGAGATTCCTTCCCAGCCCAGTCAGAATGAATATCATCAAGAAAACAAATGACAACAAATGCTTGGAAGGATATGAGGAAAAAGGACCCCTCTCTAATACTGCTGGGATTGTAAGTTAGTGCACATACTATGAGCATCGGTCTGGAGGCTTCTCAAAATACCAAAACAGAACTACCATATGGCCCAGATATACCCCTGGGTATATACCCAAAAGACTTTACATCTTACTAAAGATATACTAGCATATGAGGAAATGGACTCAGCCTAGATGTCCATGGCAGATGAATGGATAAGGAAAATGTGATACTTATTCAGCCATAAATAGAAATGGAATTTGTGGGGAAAAGGGTGGAATTGGCAAACATTATATTAAGCAAGTAATCTAGGCAAGGCAAAACAAATACTCTACGCTTTCTCTCATATGTGTATCCTAGCTTCTAATTGTCAAATATTGGTATCTAAGTGAGAGTAAACTGGGTGAATTCAAAGAATATAGAAAGGGCCCCAAGAGATGGATGAAAAGAAGCTTTAAGTGAGAGAGGTGAAAAAGTATATAGGACAAATGACAAATGAGATGCTAAAGTGGGAGGGGGAATACTAGGTGCAAAAAGGCACAGTGAGAGATGGGGGACAGGGAGATAAGGGAATGCAGCACCAGGCAGGGGATGCGGGTACAGAGAGAATCAAACAAAGTAGGCTCAAAAGTGCCACGAGGAAGTCGTTGGTAAGCTGATTAATGATGAAGGTGACGATGATGTAAAAGAATACAAATTTTTTTTTTTAAATAGGGTATCACTCTGTAGCACAGACTGACCTACAACTCACTATGTAGCCCAGACTGGCTTTGAGCTTATGGCAATCCTCCTGCCTCAGCCTCCTGAGTCAGAACATTGTTTATATCAAGTTCTTTCATATATTCACAGGAATATTAGAAATAACTGCAGAGAATTAAAAATCAAAGAACTAATGACATAATTAACAATTTCTTGAGCTGTTCAGAAGAAGGACTGTCTTGAGAGCTGGTCTGTGTACTAAAGGTTTAAAGAGCAACTCACTCACGATGATGGAGGAAGTGCCCACCCACTTTAGAGACTATAGATCCCAACACTTGCTGAATTTTGGAACTTCATTTTTAAAAATGGATCTTGACCTCCCTTTACTTCCCTGGGCTGCACAGTCTCTGGGTGTCCTGGTGACAGCACCTTCCCTGGCTAAGTCCAGTGCACCCACTGCACCCTGACTACCCCAGCCTCTTTCACGCTCCTTCCCTGCATGGCTTATCTCTCCTCCTAACCTGGGTACAGGCCCATTTCTTGTCTTGGCACCCCAATCACCGGGCTAATCTCTCCACCCAGAGCCACCAGTGCTTCCTGATCCTTGCATCTGGACCTACCCAGTTCCTCCCTGTGGCCCCCAGGAACCCTCTGGGCCAAATCCCACCCTCACCTCCCTTTACTTCCCTGGGTGGCACAGCCACCACCTTGCCTAGAGCAGCATCTATCCTGGGCCCTTCACCCAGGCCAGGCCAACCCCTAAATTCCTGAGGGCAGCATCTTTCCTGGAGGGACCTTAGCAGAAAGCCTGAGAGTATCTGAGCCTCATCTCACTTGGGACTCTCTGGGAACTCCTGAAGACAAAAGCAATTAGGCCACTCCAATATAAAATCAAAAGAGAGAACCTGAAGCCTAGACCAACTAGCTTTTCATAGCCAACAAGTAACCACAAAGGCACATAAAGTTTACAAAAAGAAGCAGATCTAAACTCAACAAAGGAAAGCTTGAGTCTCACACAAGAATCAGAAACTATGAAAGAAATTCACAGTTCAACATAACAGAAGAAAAATAATAACATGAAAAACCAAAATAATATATCCCCACCAAGTACCAATAGTCCTCTAGAGGAGTACAATGAGAACTCCCTAGAGATAACACAAGACATGAAACGCAAAAGAACAATTATACACATGATAAAAGAATTTAGTGAATTTAAAGAACACACAAACAGGCATCAAAGAACTGAAGGAAGATAGGGATAAACTTCTGATTCAGAAGAGTTAGAAATATTGAAGAATACTCAGGCTGAAACGTAGAAGGAAGTGAAACACTCAGTAAACCAATTAGAAATGACAGGAGAAAGCCTCACCAATAGGATGAACGAAATGGAAAACAGAATGTCAAGGCTGGAAGACAAAGTGGATGAATTAGACCACTCAAGCAAAGATTATGAAAATTTTAAGAAAACACAAGAATTGAATGTGTGGAATTGTGTAACACCATAAAAAAATCAAACTTACAAATCATAGGCATACAGGAAGGGGAAGAATATCAAGATAATGGTAGGGAGCAGATTTTCAGCATGATGGTAGAAAAAAACTTTCCCCAAATTGAAAGAAGACATGCCCATACAAGTACAAGAAGCGTAAAGAACACCAAATAGGATCAGAAAAGAAACCCTCCACGGCACATCTTAGTAAAAACACTTAATGTTCAGAACAAAGAGACAATACTAAAAGCTGCAAAAGAAAAACAAGTCACATATAAAGGAAGACCCATCAGGATTACAGCTGACTTTTCAGTGCAAACTATGAAATCTGGAAAAGCCTGGACCAAAGTATTCCCAGTTCTAAATGACCACAGTTGCCAACCCAGATTACTTTACCCAGCCAAAATGTCTATCACACTTGAAGGGGAAAGAAAAATCTTCCATGACATAAATATACTGAAAGAATTTGTGTCCACAAAACCAGCCCTTCAGAGAGTCCTTAAAGCAATACAAAGAGCTGAAAAAAGGAATGACTATACACAAGCAGTGATGGAAAGAAATTCAATGAAGGTATAACTGTGGAAATGCACACCTATATCAAGAACGTGAACAGAAATAAAAATGACAGGATTCAAAACACATATCTCATTAATAACTTTAAATATCAATGGACTGAACTCCCCAGTCAAAAGAAACAGACTACTTGAATGGATTAAGAAAGAAAACCATGTTTTTGTTGTCTGCAAGAAACTCATCTCACTTTCAAGGACAAGCACTACCTTAAGGTGAAAGGATGGAAAAAATATACCAAGTTAATGGTACTAAGAAAAAAAGCAGGTGTTGTAATTCTAATATCTGATAAAATAGACTTTAAACTAACGCTAATCAGAAGTGACAAAGATGGCCACTTCATTCTGATCAAAGGAACAATAAACCAAGATATTACAATCATGAACATATATTCACCAAACTCTGGTGCACCTAGCTTCATAAAAACAGTTCTACAGGACTTTAAGACCCAGATTAATCCCAACCCATTAATAGTAGGAGACTTCAATACACCATTGTCACCTTTAGATAGGTCAAAAGGACAGAGAATTAACAGAGAGACATCTGAATTAAACAATACCATATATCAAATGGACCTAACAGACATCTACTGAATATTCCACCTAAGCACGAAAGAATATACTTTTTATTCAGGGCCCCATGGAATCTTCTTCAAAATCAACCACATTTTCAGGCACAAAACAAATGTCAACAAATACAAAAATATTGAAATAATTCCATGCATTCTATGAGACCATAATGCAATAAAGCTTAAAACCCCAGTAGCCACATGAACACATGGAGATTAAACAACACACTACTGAATGATGAATGGGTCAAAGGAAAAATTAAGAAAGAAATAAAAGTATTCCTGGAACTAAACAAAAAGGAAAATATAACACTTCTGGGACAAAACTTCTGGGACACATTGAAAGCATTCCTCAGAGGGAAGTTTATAGCTCTAAGTGCTTACATTAAAAAATCAGAAAGAACACAAATAAATGACTTAGCACTGCAACTCAAGACACTTGAAAAGCAAAAACACATGAAACCCAAACCCAGAAGACAAGAATAAATAACGAAAATCAGAGCAGAAATTAATGAATTAGAAACAAAAAAAAACGTACAAACAATCAACAGATCTAATAGCTGGTTCTTTGAAAAGATAAACAAGATTGATAGATGGCTAGCCTGGTTACCCAAAAGAAAGAAAGAGCACCTCCAAACCAACAAAATCAAAGATGAAAGGGGAAACATCACCACAGACACCAAAGAGATCCAGAACATTATAAGGGAACACTTTAAAAACCTATATGCTGCTAAATTTGAAAACCTAAAAGAAATGGACGGGTACCTAAAAGCATTGGAACCACCAAAACTAAACCAAGAAGAGATTAACAGCTTAAACAGACCCATAACACATAAGGAAATTGAAACACTAATATAAAACTTCCCAACTGAAAAAAGCCCAGGACCAGATGGATTTACAGCATAATTCTACCAGACATTTAAAGAGGATCTATATCCAAAACTAAGTTATTCAAAATTATAGAAATGGAGGGAGAACTTCCAAATTCCTTCTATGAAGCCAGCATCACTCTAATACCAAAGCCAGGTAAAGATACAACCAAAAAAGAAAACTATAGATCCACATGCTTAATGAACATAGATGCAAGAATTCTCAACAAAATCTTTGCAAACCGCATACAGACACACATCAAAAAGATCATCCACCATGATCAATTTGGCTTTATTCCAGAGATGCAGCGACGGTTTAGTATACCTAAGTCAATAAACATCATAAATCATAAAAATGGGCTCAAAGACAAGAACCACATGGTCATCTCAATAGATACACAGAAGGCCTTTGACAAAATTCAACATGCATTTATGTTCAAAGTCCTAGAGGGAATTGGACTGGGGGGAACGTACTTCAACATAATTGAAGCCATATATAACAAACCCACAGCCAAAATCATTGTAAATGGAGAAAAATTGGAAGTATTCCCATTGAAATCAAGAACCAGACAAGGCTATCCACTATCTCTACTCCTCTTTAACTTAGTGCTTGAAACTCTTGCAAAAGCAATAAGACAAGAGAAAGAAAATAGAGCAGTAATAATTGGAAAAAGGGAGATCAAATTATCCCTTTTTGAAGATGATATGGTATTATATCTAAGAGATGCCAAAAATTCCACCAGAAAACTCCTAGAAACTATTAACATGTTCAGTAAAGTGGCAGGTTACAAAAGTAATCTACAAAAGCCTGTAGTGTTTCCATATACCAATAACAAACAACCAGAGAAAGAGCACATGGAAACACTCCCCTTCACAATAGCTGCAAAGAAATAAAATAAAATATCTGGAAATAAACCTAATCAAGGACATTAAAGACCTCTACAATGAAAATTTTAAATCCTTAGAAAAAAAAATTGAGGAAGACATCAGAAGATGGAAGGACCTCTCATGCTCATGGATTAGAAGAATTAATATTGTGAAAATGACCATCCTACCAAAAGCCTTTTATAGATTCAATGTAATGCCAATCAAAATCCCCATGACATTTTTCACAGAATTGGAAAAAAAAACCATCCAAAGAGTCATATGGAAGAACAAAAGGCCTCAGATAGCCAAAGCCACTCTGAACACTAAGAGCAATGCTGGGAGGATTACTATACCAGATATTAAACTGTATTACAGAGTTACAGTCATTAGAAAAACATGGTATTGGCAAAAATTAGACCCATAGCTCAATGGAACAAAATTGAAGACCAAATATGAGTATTTTCAATTTCAGCCATGTGATTTTTGACAAAGGGGCCAAGAACATTAACTGGAGGAAAAACAGCAGTTTAGCAAATGGTGCTGGCAAAACTGGATCACTACCTGTAGAAGAATGAGACTAAACCCCTATCTTTCACCTTGCACAAAAGTCAACTCCAAATGGATCGAAGACCTCAATGTGAAGCCTGAAACTCTGAAAATGTTAGAAGAAAACATTGGCAAAAATCATTGGCACCTACAAGATATAAGTGCAGGAAAGGATTTTCTAAACCGTACATCAACTGTCCAGGAAACAAGGTCAAGAATAAACAAATGAGACCTCGTTAAACTATAAAGCTTCTGTACATCAAAAGAAGCAACCAAGGAAATGAAGAGAAAACCCAAGGAATGGGAGAAAATCTTCACCACCAACACATCTGACAGAGGTTTAACATCCAGAATATATAACTAACTCAAAAAACAAAGAATCAATGAACCTACCATTTGACCCAGTTATACCACTCCTTTGCATATACCCAAAGAACTCATCCTTTGGCAGAGACATTTGTACATCCATGTTTGTTGCTGCTCTTTTCACAATAGAGCTAAGAGATGGAAGCAACCTAAGTGTCCCTCAACTGATGAGTGGATAATACAAATGTGGTTCAATTATACAATGAAGATTTACTCAGCTAAAGAAAGATGAAATCATGAAATTTGCAGGTAAATGGATGGAACTAGAAACTGTTATACTAAATAACACAGATTCAGGAAAAAAAATGATATTGTTTTCCCTCATATGTGGATCCTAGGACCAAATCCTTATAAGTGAGTACGTATTCAGACATAACTACAGGAATCAGGATAATGAAAAGGAACCAGGGAGGTAAAGGAAAAGAAAGAACCTGAAAGAGAAGAACAGTAGGAAACAGGTGTTAACAAGGGAGATATGGATAAAAATGGGGTTATTTTAAGGGGGGGGGAAGGTTTTACAAGGAACCTAGGAGATAAAGGGAAAGAAGGAGCTCAAGAGAGGTGGGACCATAGGAGAAGGGCATTATTAAGGGAGAAATGGGAAAAATGGGTGCACCTTAAATGGGGAAATCATGGTGGAAGGGTTAGACAATGTGAGAGATAAATAATGCCGAGCTAGTTTTAGAAAACCAGAAGGAACCATATTAGGCCAACCATCTACTGACAAATTATACATACAACCAGATCAAAGAATGTAATATATGTCTAGGCAAAGTTTATCTGAGAGTGTTTGGTCTTTGCCCAAGCCCTATCTACATAGTATATGGTAATTAAAAGTACCAGACTGGTGGAACTAACCTTCTTGGATGTTTAGCAGCCATACTATGAGGCCTATACTAATTTGGACAGAGGGACATAAAGGACAGTTTTTGCTCCTTTCCCTCCTAGTTCGACTAAGTTCCAGGGGACTATTAACATCTCTCAAAATGTCCTGTAACTGTGGTGGGTCACCTGTCCTCTTGGTCAAGGAGGCCATGGAAACTCCACCAGATGGACCTGATCCAGTGTCCAGTATACAAAGAGGAGGGTCAACACAGAAGAAACATTTCCTCCACGCTTCCAAGCAAAGCCAGCCATGGATGAGTAGGACCTTTGACTTATCTTCACATAGATGGAACTGGTAAAAGAAAGGAGCCAGGGGCTCCTCCCAAGCCCATGTTACCCCTGAGGAACAGATCCTCAAAAGACCCTAAGAGTAAAAATAAATTGGTTTATCCTGGCCAATTGTAGGGTCTTAAACACCCAAAATGAAAGTATAACCAAAGATTAATGGAGTCAATATAATATTTTAAGAGTCCACATATATAGCTAAAGGCTACATAACAAGAAACAATGCCAGACAGGAGATACCTTCCTTTGAGTTATTGGCTGGGGTGGCCCAAAAGACTCCCAGACAGTAACCCAGCATAGAACTTGGAAAATGAACAGCAGATCCCAATCTTATCTAAAGGAATGTTGACAACTGATTGGTGCTAGATGAGGAACAGTTGATCTTCCTAAAACAAGGATCTCATGATAGGTTGACTAGATTTAGCAGACAGACAAGCCCTGAGGCGTGGCTGGGGGTACCAAGAACACAGTGGACAGTAACAGGGATGACAGAGTATATGGGCTCCAGTGTGTGGGAGGGGGGAGTGTATGGGAGGGTGCCATTTGGGAAGTGGGTATATAGACGAATAAGATTGTGTGGGATGTTCTATATGACATGCACACAATAAAAAATCAGAAAATTTTTTAAAAAGACATATTTGAGGAAGAAGAATAAACAGTACTTCATGTTAAATAGTAGAGGTGATAAACATTACCAGTGAAGCCTACCTGATGACTTTATGTTCATGCTAAGGTGCCAAGGATCTGAGTATAACCAACTGTGACTAGTAATAATCCGATACATAAAGATTAAAGACGCATGTGCAAATATCTAAGCGTTAGTAGCATTAAAAATGTAGGAAACAGCTTATTTTAAAATGAAATGGAGATCTTCTTTAAAGAGTAAAAACTCATTCAACTTTATGTCTTACATGGTTTATACTGAGTTCAATATTGGATAACTGTATTAATTTAACTTCAAACCTAAAATTTACAGCCACTTTTGAAAGAGATGTATCTTTGATCTGGAATGTGTTACTGAATATGTTAAAGCCATAATGAAATGCTTCTTCTAATCATGTGGTTATTAAATTTTTAAAAAATTTAAATAAAAACGGATTCTTGGAGAGAAAAAAAGAACAACTCGTTCACTATGACAGAACTTAGCCCTGCTTTATTTTGTTGTCCATGTGCAGTTCAGTCAGTCCCTCTGCAGGAGCACACCTGATGAGATAAGAGGTGGGAACAGTGGCAGTGATGAGAAGCTGTAACTGATATGTTCAGAAGTGGGATTTCTGTTTCCTGAAGTCCACATGGATGATAAGAAAATAAGGTACAGAGCACTCCTGATCATATAAGAGTGTAGCCATCAGAGATGCCAGGGACAGAAGGAGAAATGGGCTTTGTAAAAAAGAAAACTCAGAATTGGATTTTTAGTCTTTAGGCAGGTGAGGACATAGTACTATAAGCTGTTGGATGACAAAACTGGAGATCATGAGAGAAATCTGAATTATCCA
The DNA here is from genome assembly GCF_000622305.1 of Nannospalax galili. Taxonomy (NCBI): domain Eukaryota; kingdom Metazoa; phylum Chordata; class Mammalia; order Rodentia; family Spalacidae; genus Nannospalax; species Nannospalax galili. Next base: position 792,398 of record NW_008332852.1, read on the forward strand.
TACAAATAGGGAGTCACCAGGACTTTAGTATCATTTATACACTGTGAGATCCCTAGGGAATGCACTCAGATGACTTGGGGCACTTTAAAGGGAATATTAAGAGTCCAGGAACCAGTAAATTATGCAGATACTGAAAGTAGGCATGAGAAATTTCTAGATATCTTTTTCAGTGTAGTATTGGACCTGACTTTCTATCTGGGCTATTTTGCAGCTGCACAGAGCAAAGGTTAACTTGTAGCTTTTTGTTTAGCAGATGCAAACAGGTGAAAAGACAACTCCAAAGACAACAGCAGTATATACCTAACTAAAGAATGTTTTCTGATCTTTCATTGCAGAATTAAATGTCTGTGCATGTTTATCTTCCCAGTCGGTTTCCCCTCCTTAATAAATGAGCTAAAAATGTTGGCATCTTTTCACAATACACTTTTCTTACAGTCTTCGATTTCTAAACTTTTCAATTCATACTTTAACAGGAGAAAGTAAAAAAGGAATAACAGGCTGAGTTTGCTCAGGCTAATTCAAAACTAAACACCAGTTCACACAATTTATTTATGATTGAATTTTCTGCCTCTCTAAACTTACGTTTCCATTACTGCATTTCTTATGAAGTAATTTTTTTTTAATTTTAACTTATTGTAATTTTATGTGTATGAGTGTTATGCCTGCATGTATATAAGTGCACCTGTGTCATGTAGGGCCCTCAGGAGACAGAAGAAGATCCCCAGGGACTGGAGTTATGGATGGTTGTTAGCTGCCATGTGGGTGGTGGGATTCAAACTTTGGTCTTCTGCCCGTACTCTTAACCTCTTAAACACTGAGCCATCACTCCAGCCTCTGAAGTAAATATTTTTTAAAAGTTACTTTAGTAATTTTTAAGCCCAAGAAAAGAATTACAATTCTTTATTTTATTTTTATTTTCTCCAAGTAGCATGGCTTCAGCTTTTATATACACACACACACACACACACACACACACACACACACACACGAGATAGAGAGAGAAAGAGAGAGAGAGAGGGAGGCAGAGAGATCCAATCTTATCCGTTTGGTAAAATTGGATCCAGAAACAGATTATCTGTTGTTAAATATGCTGCTAATGCCTATATTCCTTTTGTTTTCTTCCTTGTTTTAGACAGGGTCTCATGAATGCCAGGATGGCTTCAAATTTGTTATGTAGCTGGGGATGATTTGAACTTCTGATCTTTTTGCATTTGCCTCCAGAGTGCTGGGACCACAAGCATGCACCACCACACTCTGTTTATACACTCCTGGGGATCAAACCCAGGACTTTGTGCATACTAGGCAGGCACTCCACTAATTGAGCTCCTTCAAGCCCCAACTTTTACATTGGTTTACAAAAGTCCCACCTTTTGGTATCCAAAATCTTGGATAACACACAGTCACAAAAACATACGTTAGAATTTTTGAAAATCATTTTATAACATTTTATTACAGAGGGCAAAACAATGATTTTAAGTTTATGAAATCAGATAATTCTACTAATGAAGATCATTTCATGTAATCTACAGTTGTTTTCTAGCAATGCCTATGATCATACATATAACTGAAAAAAATTATTAGTTTTGAAAAATCAAAAAAAGAACTATCTGAATAGATTTTCACCATATTTGGAGAGGTGATTTTGAATTCACTGCCTTGAAATGCATCAATATGTGCAGCCTTCGCAAAATTCATCTGCAGTGCCCTAATGGAAACCTCAGGGAGATGAGCAATCATGCCTAAAACTCAAGTGTTAGCATTAGGGACTGTTGACTGCTTATGGGAAAAGATGTTCCATACATACTAAGACACAGCACACGGGGGGGGGGGGGGGGGGGC
>NW_008332852.1:794269-802007 GCF_000622305.1 Nannospalax galili
GCAGAGGCTACAAAGTAAACACTGAGCTGTGTTTTACTGGTAACTCTCTATAATGTTTCTGTGCTTAGGATCTTCCAGGATCATTATATGAATAAACTTCAACTCATAAGTCTTTCAGAAGATATACTTTAAAATACCAATTTATTTATTTTGATACTTTTGGGGTTTTTTTCACTTCCCTGTGACAATTGTGGGGCAAACATTTGCATTGCTACATGCGAGCACATCTCAAAAATAGCACATTGTTGCTGTAAGTAGTTAATTCAGTAAGTAAATTAAAACTGGGTATAATTTTTTCCCTTTTAGATTTTGGATATTAATGTATTTGAGACAATAATGGTGTCAGGAATATTAACTATGATTTTCATGAGACAAATGGGGAGATTTTTCTTCATAATGTTCAAAATAAGGTGTCTGGCATTTTGCATAGGTAGTTCCTGCAGCTGAGTCATGATGTTTTATCTGGTTTTCATGTATAATAGTCAGAGTTCTCTAGAAGAACAGAACCAATAGGATGAACATATATCACAAATGAAATTTATTAGATGGGTTTACATGATATGCATTGGGTAGTCTAACAATGGCTGTCTACATGCAGAAGGGGCTGAGAATCTGGTAAGCTGCTCAGTCCATAAGGCTGGATACCTCAGCAGTCCCAATCTGACACTGAAGGCCTGAAGGATTCCTAAGAGCACTGGTCTGCAGTCCACGCTAGAAGGATGAAAAGGCTAGGTTCCAATGTCACTGAAGGATGGCAGCAGCAGCAGCAGCAGCAGCAGTGGCAGTGACAGAGTAAATGCACTCACTAGCGAGGAGTGAAGGCAGGAAGGCAAAAAAAAAAAAAAACAGCTTTTCCCTGAGACCTTCTTATATCTGGGTCACCTTATATACCTGGGCCATGTTGAAGGTGCCATCCACACTGATGGATGGTCTTTCAACCTCAGTTAATCCTTCCAGAAATGTCATTACATGCCCACCCAGAAGCATGTCTCTTAGTTTATTCCAGATCCAATCAAGCTGAGCACAAGATTAACCACTTCAGCATGCATGCTTACTTGCTGTGCTCCAGTGGGCTCTCGATCGTGAGTAATTAGGATAAATTTTTTGATATTATTTTAAATGTTAGGATACATTTAAAAAGAGAAACACAAATATTTACCATCTTTACCTTAAAAAGACAACAATCTCTTTAACAAAATTGGAAACACATTGAGTACATAATTATTCAAGAGAAAGTACAGTTTTAGCAGTAATATTTATATTGTATTGCTGAAACACATCAGTGGATCATGACATCAAATTACAACATTATGACAGAACAATTTATATAAGAAAGTAGAATGGGATGGAGTAAAACAGAATAGTAATATTGAAATACATAATACAGAGTAAGAATTTCTCAATGTAGCACAATGTATATGCATAAATCTTTGTAAGTGTACCTGCTGAGTCTTAATGTAAAGGATATGTTATATATCAAATGCCTTTATTTCTATGGACCAAATTTTTTAAAAGGTTGAAGTAGAGGTTATCAGGACTAATAGTACATGAAAATAAAATGCACGGGGGGAAAAGACAGGAATCAATAAGGCAATGTGGTAGTATGAAGGAGAAATGTTCCCCATAGGCTCGTGTGTTTGAACAATTGATCCCAAGCTGGTGATGCTGTTGAGGGAGGTTATACAACCTTTAGGGCTGGGGTCTTTCTGGAGGAAGTACACTGGATGTGGGCTTTGAGGTTTATAGCCTTGCCCCACTCCCAAAATGATTTCTGTTTCCTGCGAGTAGGAAAAAATATGCCATTTGCTTCCTGCTTCTGCCTCCATGCTTTCGCTGAAAGGTGTCAAGACTCCCCTACCATAATGGACTCTATCCCTCCAGAAGCCAAACAAACATTTTCTTCCCTAACTTGCTTTGGTCATAGTGTTTTATCACAGCAACAGAAAAAAACCTAATGTAGAAATTGGTACCACGAGTGGGATGCTGCATTGGGCATGGCAGCCCACATCTTTAACCCCAGCACCTGGGAGGCAGAGGCAGGCAGATCTCTGTGATATTGAGGCCAACCGGGTCTACACAGTGAGTTCCAGGCCAGTTAGGAGTACAGAGAGACCCTGTTTCAAAGATCAAACAAACAAAAACCAAAACAACAACAACAAAACCAGTGGGGTGTTGCTGTGTTAAACAGAAGCATGTAGTTTTCATGCCTTTGGACTATTTTGTGGGAGAGTTTGGAACTTTGGGCTAAAAAGGCTCTTGAATGTTGGAAGCAAACTTAATGGACTGTTCTACCGGGAGTTTCGAAGATAAGTGTATTAGCTACTTCTCTGTCACTGTGACAAAACACCATGACTAAGGCAACTTATAGAAAGAAGGTTTACTTGGGCTTACAATTTCAGAGTAATAAAAGTATGTTGTGGAGGGGAGGCACAATGGCAAAGGCAGGCAGACCAGAAAGATGGGTACTCATACCTTCAACCACTCACAGGAAGCAGAGAGATAATGGAAGTCAGACGAGGCTATGAACTCTTAAAGCCCACCCTCCAGTGATGTGCTTCCCCAAACAGTACCACAAACTGAGGACCATATGGCAAGTGTTCAAATATTTGAGCCTACAGGGACATTATTCAAATCATCACAATAAAAATGCTGAGAGAAATGAAAACAGTAGAGACTCAGCTCATGTGGCTTCAGAGGGGAACAAGGACTCTATTAGCTACTGGGCTAGAGGCCATTCCTGTTATATTTTGCAAAGAATCTGACTGCATTCTGCCCACGCCCTAAGTATTTGCATGTGGCTAAGTTACAATGTAATGTACTAATTTCTTTGGTTTAAGAAATTTCAAGGCAGCATAACCTTAAGTCTGTGATTGCAGTTATTACTGATTAGGCTTATGCAAGTTTACAATGAAAAATAGCAACAAGTGGGCCAGACAGAAATGAAAAATGAACAATTTGGAAAGGAAAGAAAGCACTAGAAACCCGAAGATTACAGTCATGTCATGTGCTTTAAGAGTATGAAATTGTTAAAAAGACCAGTACCATTAAAGAGAAGCCTTCTGCTTTTCACCAGAATGTTAGGAAAGGTACCCTGAGTGTAAGACCCCACCCACCTAAGCCTCCAAGTTGTAAAAGAGAGCCTAAGGGTTTGCTTACTCCTAGAATGCCACTGACTAGGGAAGTTATTGACCAGCTTCAACATATGGAAGCTGTTGCAGCTGTGTGTCCAAGGAGGTCAGGGTACAACCCAAACTGGTAACCAAACTTAGCAATGTGTCCACGTGGTACTGATTTGAGAGACAAAAAAAGATGCAAGATTGAAGAAATCATGAATTCTTCCTCCATGGTTTCAGAAAGATGATGAGGCCAGGTCATTTGTGGCAGAGTTGGAGTCCCTGTAAGAAGTTCCTGAAATACCATTGCATAAAGCTGTGAAGGAGAAGCCTAGATTGTGGAGGAGACCCCAAAATGCTGGAGCTTCCAGAGTCATAAAATATTTGCAAAGGAAAACTGCATCTAGGGAATAAAGCCAACCCAAGAGAGAGAAATATCTTATAGACAACAAAACTGGAGGGCCAGAGCCGTGTAAGTTCTTCAAAACTGAAGCCCCAAATACTGAACATAAATCTTCAGGATTTGGTGTTTACTCTACTGAGTTTAAGTCTTGTTTTGACCCAAGCTTTCCTCACTGTGCCCTCATTCTTTCTTTTAGGAAGGGGAATGTATATTCTATTCATTGTATATTGGAAGCATCTATTTTTTTATTTTTTTTTTTTAGTTAAGAGATTGCCTTGAGTCTTGAGACTTTGGACTTTTGAACAGTGTTGAGACCGTTATCAGGACTTTTGAAGTTGAATAAACGCATTTTGTATCATGAGAGACTATGAGCCTATGAGGAACAAAAGCAGAATATGGTAGCTTGAATGAGAAATGTCTCCCACAGGCTCCTGTATTTGAATACATTGTCCCCAGCTATTGGGACTGTTTTGAAAAATTATGGAATGTTTAGGTGGTAGACTTGCTGGAGGAAGTACATCACTTGGAGCAAGCTTTAAGGGTTTACAGTCTTCTCCCACTTCCTATGTATAGACACAATATTATCAACTGTATCTAAAATATCCTTCTGCTTCATGCCTTCCCCACTGTGATGTATCCCTCTGGACTCATAAGCCAAAATAAACTTTCTTGCCCTAAGTTGCTTTTGATCATGGTATCTTATCACAGTAACAGAAAAGTAACTAAGACAGGATTTTTTTTCACTTTTCTTATAAGAATAATTAGATATAATAACTGAAAAATGATAGAGTAATCTTTATTGCTATGTCAAAAAAACTGTACAGCTTATCTGCTAACTCAAAAGAGATTAGTTTCTCAAGGTATTGTATACCATTAAGCCAAGTTCTAAATGATTCTAGGAATATTACATTAAAAGTTATAGTTTAGCCAAGCATACTGGCTCAGGCCTGTCTTCCCACACTGAGGAGGCTGAGGCTGAAGAATTGCCAGAAATTCCAAAACAAAAAACAAAAAAAAAGCATACCCGAATAACTCCTCAAATGTAATTGCTTTGAGCCTACCCGATACCAAGGTTTTCTGTTTTGTTCAGGAGATCATCTCTAGAAAGAACAACAACAACAAAAAAAATGTAGCATCAATAAACAAGAGTCCTGTGAGAACAGATACTTGAAAGAATAATGGAGTTAAAGACATTGAAAATTAGCACAATAATGTTTAAAACCTGATTTTGAATTAAAATTTTTCTAAAATTTCATTTCCTTTGCAGATGCTAAAAAGTAGATTACCTTAAAAGGGGAAGTAGAGGCAAACAAAAGACAAACAGATTTCAAAAGTAAAACTAATCAGAAGAGATAAGGAGGGTCACTTCATTCTGATCAAAGGAACAGTTAACAAGAATATATTACAATCCTTAACATATATGCACCAAACTCTGGTGCACCCAAATTCATAAAAACAGCACTACAGGACTTCAAGACACAGATTAACCCCAATTCAGTAATAGTAACGGACTTCAATACCCCACTGTCTCCATTAGACCAGTCAACTGGACAAAGAATAAATAGAGAGAGGTCTGAATTAAATGATACCATACATCAAATGGACCTAACAGACATCTTTTGAATATTCCACCCAAGCACCAAAGAATACACATTCTACTCAGCAGCCCATGGAACTTTTTCAAAACTTGTCCACATTGTGGGCCGCAAAAGAAACCTCAACAAAAAAAAAAAAAAATTGAAACAATTCTATGTATTTTATCAGACCACAATGCAATAAAGTTCAAAATGAACACTGGACAAAGCCCTAGTCACTAGATTAGATGAACTCGTGGTGATTGAACAGCACACTTCTAAACTCCACTGAAAGGGGGCTCCGATTGCTTCACCCTGCATCCCTGTTCAGCATGGAAGAAGAAAGAGCAGTCTGCATCCCAATTCCCTATCCGTAATTTGGGTAACCTCTTCAGAGGGTGGTATAATAAGAATAGGAGGTAGGAATTGGATAGGCAGTTGTTGGGGACCCCTGTTGTGTAAAGTAGCAGTCTCTTCATGTCCGGATAGCCCATGGGCTCCGCCTCATATGCAGACATTCCTTTTTCAGCAGGGTGCCTTCCCGGCATCTTCCTGACTCATCTTTTGAAGTAGCCATGGCCTCCGGCTCTGGAAACTGCCAGCCTTTCCTATGTGATTTTCAGACAGTCTGGCAGCCTGGCAGGAGCCCACCTCTACATGTAAATAGGGTATCCCACAAAGTACCTATCGGCTAAGGTTTTTACTACCACCCCCACAGTATAAAATATCCTGGTTTTCCTTCAATAATTGGAGCTGGAGCTGCTGGATCACTAAGACTTGGAGCCAAGCTGAGTCACTGAATAAAAGGGCTGTACCACTGACTGAGCTGAGTCCTGTGTCTTGTCCTCAAACATCCCCACGTGATCCAGTGGCCGGTGGATTTCGTATCTTGAGGGAGTGCACGGGTGAAATTGGGACGGTACCCGACAGGCCAGCCCTGGTAGCAGAGACCCACAGCTACGCGACCCGCCGCACCCCAGGTGCACGCAGGAGACCGGCGCCACACTAGCAGCTGGCGCCCCGAGATCCCTGCACCCCCATAGGCAGTTAGGGTAAAAAGACCCCAAAGAGGCCAGGCATGGTTGCACATGCCTTTAATCCCAGCACTTGGGAGGCAGAGGAAGGCAGATCTCTGTGAGTTCAAGGCCAGTCTGGTCTACATAGTGAATTCCAGGACAGCTGGGTCTACAAAGAGACCCTGTCTCAAAAAGACCAAAAAAAATTTTTAGCTTCATGTTAATTAGTAGAAGTAAAACACATTACCATTGAAATCTGAAAGCCCCATAAAAATATAAATAAATCAAAGAAGAAGGAATAGTACATGAAGTTATTAGAAAAGCATGATGAGGAGATATGAGAGGAGCTGGATGGGAAGGAGTGGGCATGGATTTGATCAAAACACCTTATATGCCTGTATGAAATTCTCAATAAATTGTTAATTAAAAAAATAAATAAAATATAGGCATATGAAAGAGTTTCAATGGAGTTAACCTACATGGGGCTAATGGTCCTCCAAGAAGCCATAAATTATCAAATATAAAAGCCCAGTGCCTGATGTGGTCTATCTCCCTTGAATTATTATTGGTCACGAAGTCTGAGAGACTCCCCAAACATCCTTGGTTTCTTTCTTTCTTTCTTTCTTTCTTTCTTTCTTTCTTTCTTTCTTTCTTTCTTTTTCTTTCCTTCCTTCCTTCCATTTCTTTCTTCTTTCTTTTTATTCTTTGTTTTTGAGACCATTTCTCACTACATAGCCATAGATGGCCTAGAGCTTACTATGTAGACTAAGTTGTCTCAAATTTACAGAGATCTGCCTGCCTCTGCCTCCTGAGTCTTGGAGTTAATGGCATATGCCACCACACTGGGTAAAGCCACCACCCCAGCATGATTAGAACAAGAAGCCTTCTAACCTGGATTAAGATGTGTCACTGCTGGACCATGTGGTCCCTTTGCTTTTCTTTAAATCTTTTTTCCCTATGTTAGAATGCATATAAAATGTCCCCCTAAAGAAATGTGTATTATGCTGCTTTTGTAAACATCATTAACTATGATTAACTTCATTATTATAGTAAAAATGTGTTCTACTCATGAGGAACATTGACACATTTCTTCCTTTGTGCCCAATATCCTAATTATGTCAATGTGTTAGTTGTGTTCATTGTGAGAATGTTTTTCTCCATACTCTCTTCCTACCATTGAACAGTTTATCCTTTTTAAACATCTTTATTCAGATACAGTAGACATGTAATAAAGAATAATATTTAAAAAATAAAAGGTAAAAGGGCTTTGTAAGCAGTTTGTCACTAAGGAAGAAAAGCAAAGAAATTTCCCTTCCTAATAGACTAACACTGGTACCTATTCAGGTTATGCAATGCTACATAACAAATTATGACAAACTGGGTATGGTACCACACACCTGTAATCCCAGCACTTGGTGGGCTAAGGCAAAAGAATGGCAAGTTCAAAGCTAGCCTGAACTACATAGTGAGTTCAAGAATATCCTGACCAATACAGTGAGATACTGTCTTAAGAAAAAAATAAAAATAAAAACCATAAAAATTTGTGGCTTCAAGTATCAACAATCATCAACTCTCACAGTTCCAGTGAGCCAAGAATGAAGGAAGTGTTTGGCTGCCTGAGGGTCTCTCTTG